>NW_027144952.1:0-30263 GCF_026170545.1 Melanerpes formicivorus
TAACTTCTGGAGGCAGTCCAAAATGAGCCTTAGAATTCTTCCCTACCTTATTCCTGTGCTGAGATACAGGCTGCTCCAACCTGCTGTAAAATGCTTGATTTCGAGAGTGAGCGAAACTAATGAAAACATTGTTGGGGTAAAACCTAAAGGGAAAGACCTAGCACCAAATCCAATTTGCCATCTGATCTAACTTCTGGAGGCAGTCAAAATGAGCCTTAGAATTCTTCCCTACCTTATTCCTGTGCTGAGATACAGGCTGCTCCAACCTGCTGTAAAATGCTTGATTTCGAGAGTGAGCGAAACTAATGAAAACATTGTTGGGGTAAAACCTAAAGGGAAAGACCTAGCACCAAATCCAATTTGCCATCTGATCTAACTTCTGGAGGCAGTCAAAATGAGCCTTAGAATTCTTCCCTACCTTATTCCTGTGCTGAGATACAGGCTGCTCCAACCTGCTGTAAAATGCTTGATTTCGAGAGTGAGCGAAACTAATGAAAACATTGTTGGGGTAAAACCTAAAGGGAAAGACCTAGCACCAAATCCAATTTGCCATCTGATCTAACTTCTGGAGGCAGTCAAAATGATCCTTAGAATTCTTCCCCTACCTTATTCCTGTGCTGAGATACAGGCTGCTCCAACCTGCTGTAAAATGCTTGATTTCGAGAGTGAGCGAAACTAATGAAAACATTGTTGGGGTAAAACCTAAAGGGAAAGACCTAGCACCAAATCCAATTTGCCGTCTGATCTAACTTCTGGAGGCAGTCAAAATGAGCCTTAGAATTCTTCCCTACCTTATTCCTGTGCTGAGATACAGGCTGCTCCAACCTGCTGTAAAATGCTTGATTTCGAGAGTGAGCGAAACTAATGAAAACATTGTTGGGGTAAAACCTAAAGGGAAAGGACCTAGCACCAAATCCAATTTGCCATCTGATCTAACTTCTGGAGGCAGTCAAAATGAGCCTTAGAATTCTTCCCTACCTTATTCCTGTGCTGAGATACAGGCTGCTCCAACCCTGCTGTAAAATGCTTGATTTCGAGAGTGAGCGAAACTAATGAAAACATTGTTGGGGGTAAAACCTAAAGGGAAAGACCTAGCACCAAATCCAATTTGCCATCTGATCTAACTTCTGGAGGCAGTCAAAATGAGCCTTAGAATTCTTCCCTACCTTATTCCTGTGCTGAGATACAGGCTGCTCCAACCTGCTGTAAAATGCTTGATTTCGAGAGTGAGGCGAAACTAATGAAAACATTGTTGGGGTAAAACCTAAAGGGAAAGACCTAGCACCAAATCCAATTTGCCATCTGATCTAACTTCTGGAGGCAGTCAAAATGAGCCTTAGAATTCTTCCCTACCTTATTCCTGTGCTGAGATACAGGCTGCTCCAACCTGCTGTAAAATGCTTGATTTCGAGAGTGAGCGAAACTAATGAAAACATTGTTGGGGTAAAACCTAAAGGGAAAGACCTAGCACCAAATCCAATTTGCCATCTGATCTAACTTCTGGAGCAGTCAAAAATGATCCTTAGAATTCTTCCCTACCTTATTCCTGTGCTGAGATACAGGCTGCCTCCAACCTGCTGTAAAAATGCTTGATTTCGAGAGTGAGCGAAACTAATGAAAACATTGTTGGGGTAAAACCTAAAGGGAAAGACCTAGCACCAAATCCAATTTGCCATCTGATCTAACTTCTGGAGGCAGTCAAAATGAGCCTTAGAATTCTTCCCTACCTTATTCCTGTGCTGAGATACAGGCTGCTCCAACCTGCTGTAAAATGCTTGATTTCGAGAGTGAGCGAAACTAATGAAAACATCGTTGGGGTAAAACCTAAAGGGAAAGACCTAGCACCAAATCCAATTTGCCATCTGATCTAACTTCTGGAGGCAGTCAAAATGATCCTTAGAATTCTTCCCTACCTTATTCCTGTGCTGAGATACAGGCTGCTCCAACCTGCTGTAAAATGCTTGATTTCGAGAGTGAGCGAAACTAATGAAAACATTGTTGGGGTAAAACCTAAAGGGAAAGACCTAGCACCAAATCCAATTTGCCATCTGATCTAACTTCTGGAGGCAGTCAAAATGAGCCTTAGAATTCTTCCCTACCTTATTCCTGTGCTGAGATACAGGCTGCTCCAACCTGCTGTAAAATGCTTGATTTCGAGAGTGAGCGAAACTAATGAAAACATTGTTGGGGTAAAACCTAAAGGGAAAGGACCTAGCACCAAATCCAATTTGCCATCTGATCTAACTTCTGGAGGCAGTCAAAATGAGCATTTGAATTCTTCCCTACCTTATTCCTGTGCTGAGATACAGGCTGCTCCAACCTGCTGTAAAATGCTTGATTTCGAGAGTGTGCGAAACTAATGAAAAACATTGTTGGGGTAAAACCTAAAGGGAAAGACCTAGCACCAAATCCAATTTGCCATCTGATCTAACTTCTGGAGGCAGTCAAAATGATCCTTAGAATTCTTCCCTACCTTATTCCTGTGCTGAGATACAGGCTGCTCCAACCTGCTGTAAAATGCTTGATTTCGAGAGTGAGCGAAACTAATGAAAACATTGTTGGGGTAAAACCTAAAGGGAAAGACCTAGCACCAAATCCAATTTGCCATCTGATCTAACTTCTGGAGGCAGTCAAAATGAGCCTTAGAATTCTTCCCTACCTTATTCCTGTGCTGAGATACAGGCTGCTCCAACCTGCTGTAAAATGCTTGATTTCGAGAGTGAGCGAAACTAATGAAAACATTGTTGGGGTAAAACCTAAAGGGAAAGACCTAGCACCAAATCCAATTTGCCATCTGATCTAACTTCTGGAGGCAGTCAAAATGAGCCTTAGAATTCTTCCCTACCTTATTCCTGTGCTGAGATACAGGCTGCTCCAACCTGCTGTAAAATGCTTGATTTCGAGAGTGAGCGAAACTAATGAAAACATTGTTGGGGTAAAACCTAAAGGGAAAGACCTAGCACCAAATCCAATTTGCCATCTGATCTAACTTCTGGAGGCAGTCAAAATGAGCCTTAGAATTCTTCCCTACCTTATTCCTGTGCTGAGATACAGGCTGCTCCAACCTGCTGTAAAATGCTTGATTTCGAGAGTGAGCGAAACTAATGAAAACATTGTTGGGGTAAAACCTAAAGGGAAAGACCTAGCACCAAATCCAATTTGCCATCTGATCTAACTTCTGGAGGCAGTCAAAATGAGCCTTAGAATTCTTCCCTACCTTATTCCTGTGCTGAGATACAGGCTGCTCCAACCTGCTGTAAAATGCTTGATTTCGAGAGTGAGCGAAACTAATGAAAACATTGTTGGGGTAAAACCTAAAGGGAAAGACCTAGCACCAAATCCAATTTGCCATCTGATCTAACTTCTGGAGGCAGTCAAAATGAGCCTTAGAATTCTTCCCTACCTTATTCCTGTGCTGAGATACAGGCTGCTCCAACCTGCTGTAAAATGCTTGATTTCGAGAGTGAGCGAAACTAATGAAAACATTGTTGGGGTAAAACCTAAAGGGAAAGACCTAGCACCAAATCCAATTTGCCATCTGATCTAACTTCTGGAGGCAGTCAAAATGATCCTTAGAATTCTTCCCTACCTTATTCCTGTGCTGAGATACAGGCTGCTCCAACCTGCTGTAAAATGCTTGATTTCGAGAGTGAGCGAAACTAATGAAAACATTGTTGGGGTAAAACCTAAAGGGAAAGACCTAGCACCAAATCCAATTTGCCATCTGATCTAACTTCTGGAGGCAGTCAAAATGAGCCTTAGAATTCTTCCCTACCTTATTCCTGTGCTGAGATACAGGCTGCTCCAACCTGCTGTAAAATGCTTGATTTCGAGAGTGAGCGAAACTAATGAAAACATTGTTGGGGTAAAACCTAAAGGGAAAGACCTAGCACCAAATCCAATTTGCCATCTGATCTAACTTCTGGAGGCAGTCAAAATGAGCCTTAGAATTCTTCCCTACCTTATTCCTGTGCTGAGATACAGGCTGCTCCAACCTGCTGTAAAATGCTTGATTTCGAGAGTGAGCGAAACTAATGAAAACATTGTTGGGGTAAAACCTAAAGGGAAAGACCTAGCACCAAATCCAATTTGCCATCTGATCTAACTTCTGGAGGCAGTCAAAATGATCCTTAGAATTCTTCCCTACCTTATTCCTGTGCTGAGATACAGGCTGCTCCAACCTGCTGTAAAATGCTTGATTTCGAGAGTGAGCGAAACTAATGAAAACATTGTTGGGGTAAAACCTAAAGGGAAAGACCTAGCACCAAATCCAATTTGCCATCTGATCTAACTTCTGGAGGCAGTCAAAATGAGCATTTGAATTCTTCCCTACCTTATTCCTGTGCTGAGATACAGGCTGCTCCAACCTGCTGTAAAATGCTTGATTTCGAGAGTGAGCGAAACTAATGAAAACATTGTTGGGGTAAAACCTAAAGGGAAAGACCTAGCACCAAATCCAATTTGCCATCTGATCTAACTTCTGGAGGCAGTCAAAATGAGCCTTAGAATTCTTCCCTACCTTATTCCTGTGCTGAGATACAGGCTGCTCCAACCTGCTGTAAAATGCTTGATTTCGAGAGTGAGCGAAACTAATGAAAACATTGTTGGGGTAAAACCTAAAGGGAAAGACCTAGCACCAAATCCAATTTGCCATCTGATCTAACTTCTGGAGGCAGTCAAAATGAGCATTTGAATTCTTCCCTACCTTATTCCTGTGCTGAGATACAGGCTGCTCCAACCTGCTGTAAAATGCTTGATTTCGAGAGTGAGCGAAACTAATGAAAACATTGTTGGGGTAAAACCTAAAGGGAAAGACCTAGCACCAAATCCAATTTGCCATCTGATCTAACTTCTGGAGGCAGTCAAAATGATCCTTAGAATTCTTCCCTACCTTATTCCTGTGCTGAGATACAGGCTGCTCCAACCTGCTGTAAAATGCTTGATTTCGAGAGTGAGCGAAACTAATGAAAACATTGTTGGGGTAAAACCTAAAGGGAAAGACCTAGCACCAAATCCAATTTGCCATCTGATCTAACTTCTGGAGGCAGTCAAAATGAGCCTTAGAATTCTTCCCTACCTTATTCCTGTGCTGAGATACAGGCTGCTCCAACCTGCTGTAAAATGCTTGATTTCGAGAGTGAGCGAAACTAATGAAAACATTGTTGGGGTAAAACCTAAAGGGAAAGACCTAGCACCAAATCCAATTTGCCATCTGATCTAACTTCTGGAGGCAGTCAAAATGAGCCTTAGAATTCTTCCCTACCTTATTCCTGTGCTGAGATACAGGCTGCTCCAACCTGCTGTAAAATGCTTGATTTCGAGAGTGAGCGAAACTAATGAAAACATTGTTGGGGTAAAACCTAAAGGGAAAGACCTAGCACCAAATCCAATTTGCCATCTGATCTAACTTCTGGAGGCAGTCAAAATGAGCCTTAGAATTCTTCCCTACCTTATTCCTGTGCTGAGATACAGGCTGCTCCAACCTGCTGTAAAATGCTTGATTTCGAGAGTGAGCGAAACTAATGAAAACATTGTTGGGGTAAAACCTAAAGGGAAAGACCTAGCACCAAATCCAATTTGCCATCTGATCTAACTTCTGGAGGCAGTCAAAATGAGCCTTAGAATTCTTCCCTACCTTATTCCTGTGCTGAGATACAGGCTGCTCCAACCTGCTGTAAAATGCTTGATTTCGAGAGTGAGCGAAACTAATGAAAACATTGTTGGGGTAAAACCTAAAGGGAAAGACCTAGCACCAAATCCAATTTGCCATCTGATCTAACTTCTGGAGGCAGTCAAAATGAGCCTTAGAATTCTTCCCTACCTTATTCCTGTGCTGAGATACAGGCTGCTCCAACCTGCTGTAAAATGCTTGATTTCGAGAGTGAGCGAAACTAATGAAAACATTGTTGGGGTAAAACCTAAAGGGAAAGACCTAGCACCAAATCCAATTTGCCATCTGATCTAACTTCTGGAGGCAGTCAAAATGAGCCTTAGAATTCTTCCCTACCTTATTCCTGTGCTGAGATACAGGCTGCTCCAACCTGCTGTAAAATGCTTGATTTCGAGAGTGAGCGAAACTAATGAAAACATTGTTGGGGTAAAACCTAAAGGGAAAGACCTAGCACCAAATCCAATTTGCCATCTGATCTAACTTCTGGAGGCAGTCAAAATGAGCCTTAGAATTCTTCCCTACCTTATTCCTGTGCTGAGATACAGGCTGCTCCAACCTGCTGTAAAATGCTTGATTTCGAGAGTGAGCGAAACTAATGAAAACATTGTTGGGGTAAAACCTAAAGGGAAAGACCTAGCACCAAATCCAATTTGCCATCTGATCTAACTTCTGGAGGCAGTCAAAATGATCCTTAGAATTCTTCCCTACCTTATTCCTGTGCTGAGATACAGGCTGCTCCAACCTGCTGTAAAATGCTTGATTTCGAGAGTGAGCGAAACTAATGAAAACATTGTTGGGGTAAAACCTAAAGGGAAAGACCTAGCACCAAATCCAATTTGCCATCTGATCTAACTTCTGGAGGCAGTCAAAATGAGCCTTAGAATTCTTCCCTACCTTATTCCTGTGCTGAGATACAGGCTGCTCCAACCTGCTGTAAAATGCTTGATTTCGAGAGTGAGCGAAACTAATGAAAACATTGTTGGGGTAAAACCTAAAGGGAAAGACCTAGCACCAAATCCAATTTGCCATCTGATCTAACTTCTGGAGGCAGTCAAAATGAGCCTTAGAATTCTTCCCTACCTTATTCCTGTGCTGAGATACAGGCTGCTCCAACCTGCTGTAAAATGCTTGATTTCGAGAGTGAGCGAAACTAATGAAAACATTGTTGGGGTAAAACCTAAAGGGAAAGACCTAGCACCAAATCCAATTTGCCATCTGATCTAACTTCTGGAGGCAGTCAAAATGATCCTTAGAATTCTTCCCTACCTTATTCCTGTGCTGAGATACAGGCTGCTCCAACCTGCTGTAAAATGCTTGATTTCGAGAGTGAGCGAAACTAATGAAAACATTGTTGGGGTAAAACCTAAAGGGAAAGACCTAGCACCAAATCCAATTTGCCATCTGATCTAACTTCTGGAGGCAGTCAAAATGAGCCTTAGAATTCTTCCCTACCTTATTCCTGTGCTGAGATACAGGCTGCTCCAACCTGCTGTAAAATGCTTGATTTCGAGAGTGAGCGAAACTAATGAAAACATTGTTGGGGTAAAACCTAAAGGGAAAGACCTAGCACCAAATCCAATTTGCCATCTGATCTAACTTCTGGAGGCAGTCAAAATGATCCTTAGAATTCTTCCCTACCTTATTCCTGTGCTGAGATACAGGCTGCTCCAACCTGCTGTAAAATGCTTGATTTCGAGAGTGAGCGAAACTAATGAAAACATTGTTGGGGTAAAACCTAAAGGGAAAGACCGAGCACCAAATCCAATTTGCCATCTGATCTAACTTCTGGAGGCAGTCAAAATGAGCCTTAGAATTCTTCCCTACCTTATTCCTGTGCTGAGATACAGGCTGCTCCAACCTGCTGTAAAATGCTTGATTTCGAGAGTGAGCGAAACTAATGAAAACATTGTTGGGGTAAAACCTAAAGGGAAAGACCTAGCACCAAATCCAATTTGCCATCTGATCTAACTTCTGGAGGCAGTCAAAATGAGTATTTGAATTCTTCCCTACCTTATTCCTGTGCTGAGATACAGGCTGCTCCAACCTGCTGTAAAATGCTTGATTTCGAGAGTGAGCGAAACTAATGAAAACATTGTTGGGGTAAAACCTAAAGGGAAAGACCTAACACCAAATCCAATTTGCCATCTGATCTAACTTCTGGAGGCAGTCAAAATGATCCTTAGAATTCTTCCCTACCTTATTCCTGTGCTGAGATACAGGCTGCTCCAACCTGCTGTAAAATGCTTGATTTCGAGAGTGAGCGAAACTAATGAAAACATTGTTGGGGTAAAACCTAAAGGGAAAGACCTAGCACCAAATCCAATTTGCCATCTGATCTAACTTCTGGAGGCAGTCAAAATGATCCTTAGAATTCTTCCCTACCTTATTCCTGTGCTGAGATACAGGCTGCTCCAACCTGCTGTAAAATGCTTGATTTCGAGAGTGAGCGAAACTAATGAAAACATTGTTGGGGTAAAACCTAAAGGGAAAGACCTAGCACCAAATCCAATTTGCCATCTGATCTAACTTCTGGAGGCAGTCAAAATGAGCCTTAGAATTCTTCCCTACCTTATTCCTGTGCTGAGATACAGGCTGCTCCAACCTGCTGTAAAATGCTTGATTTCGAGAGTGAGCGAAACTAATGAAAACATTGTTGGGGTAAAACCTAAAGGGAAAGACCTAGCACCAAATCCAATTTGCCATCTGATCTAACTTCTGGAGGCAGTCAAAATGAGTATTTGAATTCTTCCCTACCTTATTCCTGTGCTGAGATACAGGCTGCTCCAACCTGCTGTAAAATGCTTGATTTCGAGAGTGAGCGAAACTAATGAAAACATTGTTGGGGTAAAACCTAAAGGGAAAGACCTAACACCAAATCCAATTTGCCATCTGATCTAACTTCTGGAGGCAGTCAAAATGATCCTTAGAATTCTTCCCTACCTTATTCCTGTGCTGAGATACAGGCTGCTCCAACCTGCTGTAAAATGCTTGATTTCGAGAGTGAGCGAAACTAATGAAAACATTGTTGGGGTAAAACCTAAAGGGAAAGACCTAGCACCAAATCCAATTTGCCATCTGATCTAACTTCTGGAGGCAGTCAAAATGATCCTTAGAATTCTTCCCTACCTTATTCCTGTGCTGAGATACAGGCTGCTCCAACCTGCTGTAAAATGCTTGATTTCGAGAGTGAGCGAAACTAATGAAAACATTGTTGGGGTAAAACCTAAAGGGAAAGACCTAGCACCAAATCCAATTTGCCATCTGATCTAACTTCTGGAGGCAGTCAAAATGAGCCTTAGAATTCTTCCCTACCTTATTCCTGTGCTGAGATACAGGCTGCTCCAACCTGCTGTAAAATGCTTGATTTCGAGAGTGAGCGAAACTAATGAAAACATTGTTGGGGTAAAACCTAAAGGGAAAGACCTAGCACCAAATCCAATTTGCCATCTGATCTAACTTCTGGAGGCAGTCAAAATGATCCTTAGAATTCTTCCCTACCTTATTCCTGTGCTGAGATACAGGCTGCTCCAACCTGCTGTAAAATGCTTGATTTCGAGAGTGAGCGAAACTAATGAAAACATTGTTGGGGTAAAACCTAAAGGGAAAGACCTAGCACCAAATCCAATTTGCCATCTGATCTAACTTCTGGAGGCAGTCAAAATGATCCTTAGAATTCTTCCCTACCTTATTCCTGTGCTGAGATACAGGCTGCTCCAACCTGCTGTAAAATGCTTGATTTCGAGAGTGAGCGAAACTAATGAAAACATTGTTGGGGTAAAACCTAAAGGGAAAGACCTAGCACCAAATCCAATTTGCCATCTGATCTAACTTCTGGAGGCAGTCAAAATGATCCTTAGAATTCTTCCCTACCTTATTCCTGTGCTGAGATACAGGCTGCTCCAACCTGCTGTAAAATGCTTGATTTCGAGAGTGAGCGAAACTAATGAAAACATTGTTGGGGTAAAACCTAAAGGGAAAGACCTAGCACCAAATCCAATTTGCCATCTGATCTAACTTCTGGAGGCAGTCAAAATGAGCCTTAGAATTCTTCCCTACCTTATTCCTGTGCTGAGATACAGGCTGCTCCAACCTGCTGTAAAATGCTTGATTTCGAGAGTGAGCGAAACTAATGAAAACATTGTTGGGGTAAAACCTAAAGGGAAAGACCTAGCACCAAATCCAATTTGCCATCTGATCTAACTTCTGGAGGCAGTCAAAATGATCCTTAGAATTCTTCCCTACCTTATTCCTGTGCTGAGATACAGGCTGCTCCAACCTGCTGTAAAATGCTTGATTTCAAGAGTGAGCGAAACTAATGAAAACATTGTTGGGGTAAAACCTAAAGGGAAAGACCTAGCACCAAATGCAATTTGCCATCTGATCTAACTTCTGGAGGCAGTCAAAATGATCCTTAGAATTCTTCCCTACCTTATTCCTGTGCTGAGATACAGGCTGCTCCAACCTGCTGTAAAATGCTTGATTTCGAGAGTGAGCGAAACTAATGAAAACATTGTTGGGGTAAAACCTAAAGGGAAAGACCTAGCACCAAATCCAATTTGCCATCTGATCTAACTTCTGGAGGCAGTCAAAATGATCCTTAGAATTCTTCCCTACCTTATTCCTGTGCTGAGATACAGGCTGCTCCAACCTGCTGTAAAATGCTTGATTTCGAGAGTGAGCGAAACTAATGAAAACATTGTTGGGGTAAAACCTAAAGGGAAAGACCGAGCACCAAATCCAATTTGCCATCTGATCTAACTTCTGGAGGCAGTCAAAATGAGCCTTAGAATTCTTCCCTACCTTATTCCTGTGCTGAGATACAGGCTGCTCCAACCTGCTGTAAAATGCTTGATTTCGAGAGTGAGCGAAACTAATGAAAACATTGTTGGGGTAAAACCTAAAGGGAAAGACCTAGCACCAAATCCAATTTGCCATCTGATCTAACTTCTGGAGGCAGTCAAAATGAGCCTTAGAATTCTTCCCTACCTTATTCCTGTGCTGAGATACAGGCTGCTCCAACCTGCTGTAAAATGCTTGATTTCGAGAGTGAGCGAAACTAATGAAAACATTGTTGGGGTAAAACCTAAAGGGAAAGACCTAGCACCAAATCCAATTTGCCATCTGATCTAACTTCTGGAGGCAGTCAAAATGATCCTTAGAATTCTTCCCTACCTTATTCCTGTGCTGAGATACAGGCTGCTCCAACCTGCTGTAAAATGCTTGATTTCGAGAGTGAGCGAAACTAATGAAAACATTGTTGGGGTAAAACCTAAAGGGAAAGACCTAGCACCAAATCCAATTTGCCATCTGATCTAACTTCTGGAGGCAGTCAAAATGAGCCTTAGAATTCTTCCCTACCTTATTCCTGTGCTGAGATACAGGCTGCTCCAACCTGCTGTAAAATGCTTGATTTCGAGAGTGAGCGAAACTAATGAAAACATTGTTGGGGTAAAACCTAAAGGGAAAGACCTAGCACCAAATCCAATTTGCCATCTGATCTAACTTCTGGAGGCAGTCAAAATGAGTATTTGAATTCTTCCCTACCTTATTCCTGTGCTGAGATACAGGCTGCTCCAACCTGCTGTAAAATGCTTGATTTCGAGAGTGAGCGAAACTAATGAAAACATTGTTGGGGTAAAACCTAAAGGGAAAGACCTAGCACCAAATCCAATTTGCCATCTGATCTAACTTCTGGAGGCAGTCAAAATGATCCTTAGAATTCTTCCCTACCTTATTCCTGTGCTGAGATACAGGCTGCTCCAACCTGCTGTAAAATGCTTGATTTCGAGAGTGAGCGAAACTAATGAAAACATTGTTGGGGTAAAACCTAAAGGGAAAGACCTAGCACCAAATCCAATTTGCCATCTGATCTAACTTCTGGAGGCAGTCAAAATGATCCTTAGAATTCTTCCCTACCTTATTCCTGTGCTGAGATACAGGCTGCTCCAACCTGCTGTAAAATGCTTGATTTCGAGAGTGAGCGAAACTAATGAAAACATTGTTGGGGTAAAACCTAAAGGGAAAGACCTAGCACCAAATCCAATTTGCCATCTGATCTAACTTCTGGAGGCAGTCAAAATGAGCCTTAGAATTCTTCCCTACCTTATTCCTGTGCTGAGATACAGGCTGCTCCAACCTGCTGTAAAATGCTTGATTTCGAGAGTGAGCGAAACTAATGAAAACATTGTTGGGGTAAAACCTAAAGGGAAAGACCTAGCACCAAATCCAATTTGCCATCTGATCTAACTTCTGGAGGCAGTCAAAATGAGTATTTGAATTCTTCCCTACCTTATTCCTGTGCTGAGATACAGGCTGCTCCAACCTGCTGTAAAATGCTTGATTTCGAGAGTGTGCGAAACTAATGAAAACATTGTTGGGGTAAAACCTAAAGGGAAAGACCTAGCACCAAATCCAATTTGCCATCTGATCTAACTTCTGGAGGCAGTCAAAATGATCCTTAGAATTCTTCCCTACCTTATTCCTGTGCTGAGATACAGGCTGCTCCAACCTGCTGTAAAATGCTTGATTTCGAGAGTGAGCGAAACTAATGAAAACATTGTTGGGGTAAAACCTAAAGGGAAAGACCTAGCACCAAATCCAATTTGCCATCTGATCTAACTTCTGGAGGCAGTCAAAATGAGCCTTAGAATTCTTCCCTACCTTATTCCTGTGCTGAGATACAGGCTGCTCCAACCTGCTGTAAAATGCTTGATTTCGAGAGTGAGCGAAACTAATGAAAACATTGTTGGGGTAAAACCTAAAGGGAAAGACCTAGCACCAAATCCAATTTGCCATCTGATCTAACTTCTGGAGGCAGTCAAAATGAGCCTTAGAATTCTTCCCTACCTTATTCCTGTGCTGAGATACAGGCTGCTCCAACCTGCTGTAAAATGCTTGATTTCGAGAGTGAGCGAAACTAATGAAAACATTGTTGGGGTAAAACCTAAAGGGAAAGACCTAGCACCAAATCCAATTTGCCATCTGATCTAACTTCTGGAGGCAGTCAAAATGAGCCTTAGAATTCTTCCCTACCTTATTCCTGTGCTGAGATACAGGCTGCTCCAACCTGCTGTAAAATGCTTGATTTCGAGAGTGAGCGAAACTAATGAAAACATTGTTGGGGTAAAACCTAAAGGGAAAGACCTAGCACCAAATCCAATTTGCCATCTGATCTAACTTCTGGAGGCAGTCAAAATGATCCTTAGAATTCTTCCCTACCTTATTCCTGTGCTGAGATACAGGCTGCTCCAACCTGCTGTAAAATGCTTGATTTCAAGAGTGAGCGAAACTAATGAAAACATTGTTGGGGTAAAACCTAAAGGGAAAGACCTAGCACCAAATGCAATTTGCCATCTGATCTAACTTCTGGAGGCAGTCAAAATGATCCTTAGAATTCTTCCCTACCTTATTCCTGTGCTGAGATACAGGCTGCTCCAACCTGCTGTAAAATGCTTGATTTCGAGAGTGAGCGAAACTAATGAAAACATTGTTGGGGTAAAACCTAAAGGGAAAGACCTAGCACCAAATCCAATTTGCCATCTGATCTAACTTCTGGAGGCAGTCAAAATGATCCTTAGAATTCTTCCCTACCTTATTCCTGTGCTGAGATACAGGCTGCTCCAACCTGCTGTAAAATGCTTGATTTCGAGAGTGAGCGAAACTAATGAAAACATTGTTGGGGTAAAACCTAAAGGGAAAGACCGAGCACCAAATCCAATTTGCCATCTGATCTAACTTCTGGAGGCAGTCAAAATGAGCCTTAGAATTCTTCCCTACCTTATTCCTGTGCTGAGATACAGGCTGCTCCAACCTGCTGTAAAATGCTTGATTTCGAGAGTGAGCGAAACTAATGAAAACATTGTTGGGGTAAAACCTAAAGGGAAAGACCTAGCACCAAATCCAATTTGCCATCTGATCTAACTTCTGGAGGCAGTCAAAATGAGCCTTAGAATTCTTCCCTACCTTATTCCTGTGCTGAGATACAGGCTGCTCCAACCTGCTGTAAAATGCTTGATTTCGAGAGTGAGCGAAACTAATGAAAACATTGTTGGGGTAAAACCTAAAGGGAAAGACCTAGCACCAAATCCAATTTGCCATCTGATCTAACTTCTGGAGGCAGTCAAAATGATCCTTAGAATTCTTCCCTACCTTATTCCTGTGCTGAGATACAGGCTGCTCCAACCTGCTGTAAAATGCTTGATTTCGAGAGTGAGCGAAACTAATGAAAACATTGTTGGGGTAAAACCTAAAGGGAAAGACCTAGCACCAAATCCAATTTGCCATCTGATCTAACTTCTGGAGGCAGTCAAAATGAGCCTTAGAATTCTTCCCTACCTTATTCCTGTGCTGAGATACAGGCTGCTCCAACCTGCTGTAAAATGCTTGATTTCGAGAGTGAGCGAAACTAATGAAAACATTGTTGGGGTAAAACCTAAAGGGAAAGACCTAGCACCAAATCCAATTTGCCATCTGATCTAACTTCTGGAGGCAGTCAAAATGAGTATTTGAATTCTTCCCTACCTTATTCCTGTGCTGAGATACAGGCTGCTCCAACCTGCTGTAAAATGCTTGATTTCGAGAGTGTGCGAAACTAATGAAAACATTGTTGGGGTAAAACCTAAAGGGAAAGACCTAGCACCAAATCCAATTTGCCATCTGATCTAACTTCTGGAGGCAGTCAAAATGATCCTTAGAATTCTTCCCTACCTTATTCCTGTGCTGAGATACAGGCTGCTCCAACCTGCTGTAAAATGCTTGATTTCGAGAGTGAGCGAAACTAATGAAAACATTGTTGGGGTAAAACCTAAAGGGAAAGACCTAGCACCAAATCCAATTTGCCATCTGATCTAACTTCTGGAGGCAGTCAAAATGATCCTTAGAATTCTTCCCTACCTTATTCCTGTGCTGAGATACAGGCTGCTCCAACCTGCTGTAAAATGCTTGATTTCGAGAGTGAGCGAAACTAATGAAAACATTGTTGGGGTAAAACCTAAAGGGAAAGACCTAGCACCAAATCCAATTTGCCATCTGATCTAACTTCTGGAGGCAGTCAAAATGAGCCTTAGAATTCTTCCCTACCTTATTCCTGTGCTGAGATACAGGCTGCTCCAACCTGCTGTAAAATGCTTGATTTCGAGAGTGAGCGAAACTAATGAAAACATTGTTGGGGTAAAACCTAAAGGGAAAGACCTAGCACCAAATCCAATTTGCCATCTGATCTAACTTCTGGAGGCAGTCAAAATGAGCCTTAGAATTCTTCCCTACCTTATTCCTGTGCTGAGATACAGGCTGCTCCAACCTGCTGTAAAATGCTTGATTTCGAGAGTGAGCGAAACTAATGAAAACATTGTTGGGGTAAAACCTAAAGGGAAAGACCTAGCACCAAATCCAATTTGCCATCTGATCTAACTTCTGGAGGCAGTCAAAATGAGCCTTAGAATTCTTCCCTACCTTATTCCTGTGCTGAGATACAGGCTGCTCCAACCTGCTGTAAAATGCTTGATTTCGAGAGTGAGCGAAACTAATGAAAACATTGTTGGGGTAAAACCTAAAGGGAAAGACCTAGCACCAAATCCAATTTGCCATCTGATCTAACTTCTGGAGGCAGTCAAAATGATCCTTAGAATTCTTCCCTACCTTATTCCTGTGCTGAGATACAGGCTGCTCCAACCTGCTGTAAAATGCTTGATTTCAAGAGTGAGCGAAACTAATGAAAACATTGTTGGGGTAAAACCTAAAGGGAAAGACCTAGCACCAAATGCAATTTGCCATCTGATCTAACTTCTGGAGGCAGTCAAAATGATCCTTAGAATTCTTCCCTACCTTATTCCTGTGCTGAGATACAGGCTGCTCCAACCTGCTGTAAAATGCTTGATTTCGAGAGTGAGCGAAACTAATGAAAACATTGTTGGGGTAAAACCTAAAGGGAAAGACCTAGCACCAAATCCAATTTGCCATCTGATCTAACTTCTGGAGGCAGTCAAAATGATCCTTAGAATTCTTCCCTACCTTATTCCTGTGCTGAGATACAGGCTGCTCCAACCTGCTGTAAAATGCTTGATTTCGAGAGTGAGCGAAACTAATGAAAACATTGTT
Organism: Melanerpes formicivorus; assembly: GCF_026170545.1. NCBI lineage: Eukaryota > Metazoa > Chordata > Aves > Piciformes > Picidae > Melanerpes > Melanerpes formicivorus. The sequence continues at coordinate 15,767 of NW_027144952.1, forward strand.
GGGGTAAAACCTAAAGGGAAAGACCGAGCACCAAATCCAATTTGCCATCTGATCTAACTTCTGGAGGCAGTCAAAATGAGCCTTAGAATTCTTCCCTACCTTATTCCTGTGCTGAGATACAGGCTGCTCCAACCTGCTGTAAAATGCTTGATTTCGAGAGTGAGCGAAACTAATGAAAACATTGTTGGGGTAAAACCTAAAGGGAAAGACCTAGCACCAAATCCAATTTGCCATCTGATCTAACTTCTGGAGGCAGTCAAAATGAGCCTTAGAATTCTTCCCTACCTTATTCCTGTGCTGAGATACAGGCTGCTCCAACCTGCTGTAAAATGCTTGATTTCGAGAGTGAGCGAAACTAATGAAAACATTGTTGGGGTAAAACCTAAAGGGAAAGACCTAGCACCAAATCCAATTTGCCATCTGATCTAACTTCTGGAGGCAGTCAAAATGATCCTTAGAATTCTTCCCTACCTTATTCCTGTGCTGAGATACAGGCTGCTCCAACCTGCTGTAAAATGCTTGATTTCGAGAGTGAGCGAAACTAATGAAAACATTGTTGGGGTAAAACCTAAAGGGAAAGACCTAGCACCAAATCCAATTTGCCATCTGATCTAACTTCTGGAGGCAGTCAAAATGAGCCTTAGAATTCTTCCCTACCTTATTCCTGTGCTGAGATACAGGCTGCTCCAACCTGCTGTAAAATGCTTGATTTCGAGAGTGAGCGAAACTAATGAAAACATTGTTGGGGTAAAACCTAAAGGGAAAGACCTAGCACCAAATCCAATTTGCCATCTGATCTAACTTCTGGAGGCAGTCAAAATGAGTATTTGAATTCTTCCCTACCTTATTCCTGTGCTGAGATACAGGCTGCTCCAACCTGCTGTAAAATGCTTGATTTCGAGAGTGTGCGAAACTAATGAAAACATTGTTGGGGTAAAACCTAAAGGGAAAGACCTAGCACCAAATCCAATTTGCCATCTGATCTAACTTCTGGAGGCAGTCAAAATGATCCTTAGAATTCTTCCCTACCTTATTCCTGTGCTGAGATACAGGCTGCTCCAACCTGCTGTAAAATGCTTGATTTCGAGAGTGAGCGAAACTAATGAAAACATTGTTGGGGTAAAACCTAAAGGGAAAGACCTAGCACCAAATCCAATTTGCCATCTGATCTAACTTCTGGAGGCAGTCAAAATGATCCTTAGAATTCTTCCCTACCTTATTCCTGTGCTGAGATACAGGCTGCTCCAACCTGCTGTAAAATGCTTGATTTCGAGAGTGAGCGAAACTAATGAAAACATTGTTGGGGTAAAACCTAAAGGGAAAGACCTAGCACCAAATCCAATTTGCCATCTGATCTAACTTCTGGAGGCAGTCAAAATGAGCCTTAGAATTCTTCCCTACCTTATTCCTGTGCTGAGATACAGGCTGCTCCAACCTGCTGTAAAATGCTTGATTTCGAGAGTGAGCGAAACTAATGAAAACATTGTTGGGGTAAAACCTAAAGGGAAAGACCTAGCACCAAATCCAATTTGCCATCTGATCTAACTTCTGGAGGCAGTCAAAATGAGCCTTAGAATTCTTCCCTACCTTATTCCTGTGCTGAGATACAGGCTGCTCCAACCTGCTGTAAAATGCTTGATTTCGAGAGTGAGCGAAACTAATGAAAACATTGTTGGGGTAAAACCTAAAGGGAAAGACCTAGCACCAAATCCAATTTGCCATCTGATCTAACTTCTGGAGGCAGTCAAAATGATCCTTAGAATTCTTCCCTACCTTATTCCTGTGCTGAGATACAGGCTGCTCCAACCTGCTGTAAAATGCTTGATTTCGAGAGTGAGCGAAACTAATGAAAACATTGTTGGGGTAAAACCTAAAGGGAAAGACCTAGCACCAAATCCAATTTGCCATCTGATCTAACTTCTGGAGGCAGTCAAAATGAGCCTTAGAATTCTTCCCTACCTTATTCCTGTGCTGAGATACAGGCTGCTCCAACCTGCTGTAAAATGCTTGATTTCGAGAGTGAGCGAAACTAATGAAAACATTGTTGGGGTAAAACCTAAAGGGAAAGACCTAGCACCAAATCCAATTTGCCATCTGATCTAACTTCTGGAGGCAGTCAAAATGATCCTTAGAATTCTTCCCTACCTTATTCCTGTGCTGAGATACAGGCTGCTCCAACCTGCTGTAAAATGCTTGATTTCGAGAGTGAGCGAAACTAATGAAAACATTGTTGGGGTAAAACCTAAAGGGAAAGACCTAGCACCAAATCCAATTTGCCATCTGATCTAACTTCTGGAGGCAGTCAAAATGATCCTTAGAATTCTTCCCTACCTTATTCCTGTGCTGAGATACAGGCTGCTCCAACCTGCTGTAAAATGCTTGATTTCGAGAGTGAGCGAAACTAATGAAAACATTGTTGGGGTAAAACCTAAAGGGAAAGACCTAGCACCAAATCCAATTTGCCATCTGATCTAACTTCTGGAGGCAGTCAAAATGAGCCTTAGAATTCTTCCCTACCTTATTCCTGTGCTGAGATACAGGCTGCTCCAACCTGCTGTAAAATGCTTGATTTCGAGAGTGAGCGAAACTAATGAAAACATTGTTGGGGTAAAACCTAAAGGGAAAGACCTAGCACCAAATCCAATTTGCCATCTGATCTAACTTCTGGAGGCAGTCAAAATGAGCCTTAGAATTCTTCCCTACCTTATTCCTGTGCTGAGATACAGGCTGCTCCAACCTGCTGTAAAATGCTTGATTTCGAGAGTGAGCGAAACTAATGAAAACATTGTTGGGGTAAAACCTAAAGGGAAAGACCTAGCACCAAATCCAATTTGCCATCTGATCTAACTTCTGGAGGCAGTCAAAATGATCCTTAGAATTCTTCCCTACCTTATTCCTGTGCTGAGATACAGGCTGCTCCAACCTGCTGTAAAATGCTTGATTTCGAGAGTGTGCGAAACTAATGAAAACATTGTTGGGGTAAAACCTAAAGGGAAAGACCTAGCACCAAATCCAATTTGCCATCTGATCTAACTTCTGGAGGCAGTCAAAATGATCCTTAGAATTCTTCCCTACCTTATTCCTGTGCTGAGATACAGGCTGCTCCAACCTGCTGTAAAATGCTTGATTTCGAGAGTGAGCGAAACTAATGAAAACATTGTTGGGGTAAAACCTAAAGGGAAAGACCTAGCACCAAATCCAATTTGCCATCTGATCTAACTTCTGGAGGCAGTCAAAATGAGCCTTAGAATTCTTCCCTACCTTATTCCTGTGCTGAGATACAGGCTGCTCCAACCTGCTGTAAAATGCTTGATTTCGAGAGTGAGCGAAACTAATGAAAACATTGTTGGGGTAAAACCTAAAGGGAAAGACCTAGCACCAAATCCAATTTGCCATCTGATCTAACTTCTGGAGGCAGTCAAAATGAGCCTTAGAATTCTTCCCTACCTTATTCCTGTGCTGAGATACAGGCTGCTCCAACCTGCTGTAAAATGCTTGATTTCGAGAGTGAGCGAAACTAATGAAAACATTGTTGGGGTAAAACCTAAAGGGAAAGACCTAGCACCAAATCCAATTTGCCATCTGATCTAACTTCTGGAGGCAGTCAAAATGAGCCTTAGAATTCTTCCCTACCTTATTCCTGTGCTGAGATACAGGCTGCTCCAACCTGCTGTAAAATGCTTGATTTCGAGAGTGAGCGAAACTAATGAAAACATTGTTGGGGTAAAACCTAAAGGGAAAGACCTAGCACCAAATCCAATTTGCCATCTGATCTAACTTCTGGAGGCAGTCAAAATGATCCTTAGAATTCTTCCCTACCTTATTCCTGTGCTGAGATACAGGCTGCTCCAACCTGCTGTAAAATGCTTGATTTCGAGAGTGAGCGAAACTAATGAAAACATTGTTGGGGTAAAACCTAAAGGGAAAGACCTAGCACCAAATCCAATTTGCCATCTGATCTAACTTCTGGAGGCAGTCAAAATGAGCCTTAGAATTCTTCCCTACCTTATTCCTGTGCTGAGATACAGGCTGCTCCAACCTGCTGTAAAATGCTTGATTTCGAGAGTGAGCGAAACTAATGAAAACATTGTTGGGGTAAAACCTAAAGGGAAAGACCTAGCACCAAATCCAATTTGCCATCTGATCTAACTTCTGGAGGCAGTCAAAATGAGCCTTAGAATTCTTCCCTACCTTATTCCTGTGCTGAGATACAGGCTGCTCCAACCTGCTGTAAAATGCTTGATTTCGAGAGTGAGCGAAACTAATGAAAACATTGTTGGGGTAAAACCTAAAGGGAAAGACCTAGCACCAAATCCAATTTGCCATCTGATCTAACTTCTGGAGGCAGTCAAAATGATCCTTAGAATTCTTCCCTACCTTATTCCTGTGCTGAGATACAGGCTGCTCCAACCTGCTGTAAAATGCTTGATTTCGAGAGTGTGCGAAACTAATGAAAACATTGTTGGGGTAAAACCTAAAGGGAAAGACCTAGCACCAAATCCAATTTGCCATCTGATCTAACTTCTGGAGGCAGTCAAAATGATCCTTAGAATTCTTCCCTACCTTATTCCTGTGCTGAGATACAGGCTGCTCCAACCTGCTGTAAAATGCTTGATTTCGAGAGTGAGCGAAACTAATGAAAACATTGTTGGGGTAAAACCTAAAGGGAAAGACCTAGCACCAAATCCAATTTGCCATCTGATCTAACTTCTGGAGGCAGTCAAAATGAGCCTTAGAATTCTTCCCTACCTTATTCCTGTGCTGAGATACAGGCTGCTCCAACCTGCTGTAAAATGCTTGATTTCGAGAGTGAGCGAAACTAATGAAAACATTGTTGGGGTAAAACCTAAAGGGAAAGACCTAGCACCAAATCCAATTTGCCATCTGATCTAACTTCTGGAGGCAGTCAAAATGAGCCTTAGAATTCTTCCCTACCTTATTCCTGTGCTGAGATACAGGCTGCTCCAACCTGCTGTAAAATGCTTGATTTCGAGAGTGAGCGAAACTAATGAAAACATTGTTGGGGTAAAACCTAAAGGGAAAGACCTAGCACCAAATCCAATTTGCCATCTGATCTAACTTCTGGAGGCAGTCAAAATGATCCTTAGAATTCTTCCCTACCTTATTCCTGTGCTGAGATACAGGCTGCTCCAACCTGCTGTAAAATGCTTGATTTCGAGAGTGTGCGAAACTAATGAAAACATTGTTGGGGTAAAACCTAAAGGGAAAGACCTAGCACCAAATCCAATTTGCCATCTGATCTAACTTCTGGAGGCAGTCAAAATGATCCTTAGAATTCTTCCCTACCTTATTCCTGTGCTGAGATACAGGCTGCTCCAACCTGCTGTAAAATGCTTGATTTCGAGAGTGAGCGAAACTAATGAAAACATTGTTGGGGTAAAACCTAAAGGGAAAGACCTAGCACCAAATCCAATTTGCCATCTGATCTAACTTCTGGAGGCAGTCAAAATGAGCCTTAGAATTCTTCCCTACCTTATTCCTGTGCTGAGATACAGGCTGCTCCAACCTGCTGTAAAATGCTTGATTTCGAGAGTGAGCGAAACTAATGAAAACATTGTTGGGGTAAAACCTAAAGGGAAAGACCTAGCACCAAATCCAATTTGCCATCTGATCTAACTTCTGGAGGCAGTCAAAATGAGCCTTAGAATTCTTCCCTACCTTATTCCTGTGCTGAGATACAGGCTGCTCCAACCTGCTGTAAAATGCTTGATTTCGAGAGTGAGCGAAACTAATGAAAACATTGTTGGGGTAAAACCTAAAGGGAAAGACCTAGCACCAAATCCAATTTGCCATCTGATCTAACTTCTGGAGGCAGTCAAAATGAGCCTTAGAATTCTTCCCTACCTTATTCCTGTGCTGAGATACAGGCTGCTCCAACCTGCTGTAAAATGCTTGATTTCGAGAGTGAGCGAAACTAATGAAAACATTGTTGGGGTAAAACCTAAAGGGAAAGACCTAGCACCAAATCCAATTTGCCATCTGATCTAACTTCTGGAGGCAGTCAAAATGATCCTTAGAATTCTTCCCTACCTTATTCCTGTGCTGAGATACAGGCTGCTCCAACCTGCTGTAAAATGCTTGATTTCGAGAGTGAGCGAAACTAATGAAAACATTGTTGGGGTAAAACCTAAAGGGAAAGACCTAGCACCAAATCCAATTTGCCATCTGATCTAACTTCTGGAGGCAGTCAAAATGAGCCTTAGAATTCTTCCCTACCTTATTCCTGTGCTGAGATACAGGCTGCTCCAACCTGCTGTAAAATGCTTGATTTCGAGAGTGAGCGAAACTAATGAAAACATTGTTGGGGTAAAACCTAAAGGGAAAGACCTAGCACCAAATCCAATTTGCCATCTGATCTAACTTCTGGAGGCAGTCAAAATGAGCCTTAGAATTCTTCCCTACCTTATTCCTGTGCTGAGATACAGGCTGCTCCAACCTGCTGTAAAATGCTTGATTTCGAGAGTGAGCGAAACTAATGAAAACATTGTTGGGGTAAAACCTAAAGGGAAAGACCTAGCACCAAATCCAATTTGCCATCTGATCTAACTTCTGGAGGCAGTCAAAATGATCCTTAGAATTCTTCCCTACCTTATTCCTGTGCTGAGATACAGGCTGCTCCAACCTGCTGTAAAATGCTTGATTTCGAGAGTGTGCGAAACTAATGAAAACATTGTTGGGGTAAAACCTAAAGGGAAAGACCTAGCACCAAATCCAATTTGCCATCTGATCTAACTTCTGGAGGCAGTCAAAATGATCCTTAGAATTCTTCCCTACCTTATTCCTGTGCTGAGATACAGGCTGCTCCAACCTGCTGTAAAATGCTTGATTTCGAGAGTGAGCGAAACTAATGAAAACATTGTTGGGGTAAAACCTAAAGGGAAAGACCTAGCACCAAATCCAATTTGCCATCTGATCTAACTTCTGGAGGCAGTCAAAATGAGCCTTAGAATTCTTCCCTACCTTATTCCTGTGCTGAGATACAGGCTGCTCCAACCTGCTGTAAAATGCTTGATTTCGAGAGTGAGCGAAACTAATGAAAACATTGTTGGGGTAAAACCTAAAGGGAAAGACCTAGCACCAAATCCAATTTGCCATCTGATCTAACTTCTGGAGGCAGTCAAAATGAGCCTTAGAATTCTTCCCTACCTTATTCCTGTGCTGAGATACAGGCTGCTCCAACCTGCTGTAAAATGCTTGATTTCGAGAGTGAGCGAAACTAATGAAAACATTGTTGGGGTAAAACCTAAAGGGAAAGACCTAGCACCAAATCCAATTTGCCATCTGATCTAACTTCTGGAGGCAGTCAAAATGAGCCTTAGAATTCTTCCCTACCTTATTCCTGTGCTGAGATACAGGCTGCTCCAACCTGCTGTAAAATGCTTGATTTCGAGAGTGAGCGAAACTAATGAAAACATTGTTGGGGTAAAACCTAAAGGGAAAGACCTAGCACCAAATCCAATTTGCCATCTGATCTAACTTCTGGAGGCAGTCAAAATGATCCTTAGAATTCTTCCCTACCTTATTCCTGTGCTGAGATACAGGCTGCTCCAACCTGCTGTAAAATGCTTGATTTCAAGAGTGAGCGAAACTAATGAAAACATTGTTGGGGTAAAACCTAAAGGGAAAGACCTAGCACCAAATGCAATTTGCCATCTGATCTAACTTCTGGAGGCAGTCAAAATGATCCTTAGAATTCTTCCCTACCTTATTCCTGTGCTGAGATACAGGCTGCTCCAACCTGCTGTAAAATGCTTGATTTCGAGAGTGAGCGAAACTAATGAAAACATTGTTGGGGTAAAACCTAAAGGGAAAGACCTAGCACCAAATCCAATTTGCCATCTGATCTAACTTCTGGAGGCAGTCAAAATGATCCTTAGAATTCTTCCCTACCTTATTCCTGTGCTGAGATACAGGCTGCTCCAACCTGCTGTAAAATGCTTGATTTCGAGAGTGAGCGAAACTAATGAAAACATTGTTGGGGTAAAACCTAAAGGGAAAGACCGAGCACCAAATCCAATTTGCCATCTGATCTAACTTCTGGAGGCAGTCAAAATGAGCCTTAGAATTCTTCCCTACCTTATTCCTGTGCTGAGATACAGGCTGCTCCAACCTGCTGTAAAATGCTTGATTTCGAGAGTGAGCGAAACTAATGAAAACATTGTTGGGGTAAAACCTAAAGGGAAAGACCTAGCACCAAATCCAATTTGCCATCTGATCTAACTTCTGGAGGCAGTCAAAATGAGCCTTAGAATTCTTCCCTACCTTATTCCTGTGCTGAGATACAGGCTGCTCCAACCTGCTGTAAAATGCTTGATTTCGAGAGTGAGCGAAACTAATGAAAACATTGTTGGGGTAAAACCTAAAGGGAAAGACCTAGCACCAAATCCAATTTGCCATCTGATCTAACTTCTGGAGGCAGTCAAAATGAGCCTTAGAATTCTTCCCTACCTTATTCCTGTGCTGAGATACAGGCTGCTCCAACCTGCTGTAAAATGCTTGATTTCGAGAGTGAGCGAAACTAATGAAAACATTGTTGGGGTAAAACCTAAAGGGAAAGACCTAGCACCAAATCCAATTTGCCATCTGATCTAACTTCTGGAGGCAGTCAAAATGAGCCTTAGAATTCTTCCCTACCTTATTCCTGTGCTGAGATACAGGCTGCTCCAACCTGCTGTAAAATGCTTGATTTCGAGAGTGAGCGAAACTAATGAAAACATTGTTGGGGTAAAACCTAAAGGGAAAGACCTAGCACCAAATCCAATTTGCCATCTGATCTAACTTCTGGAGGCAGTCAAAATGAGTATTTGAATTCTTCCCTACCTTATTCCTGTGCTGAGATACAGGCTGCTCCAACCTGCTGTAAAATGCTTGATTTCGAGAGTGTGCGAAACTAATGAAAACATTGTTGGGGTAAAACCTAAAGGGAAAGACCTAGCACCAAATCCAATTTGCCATCTGATCTAACTTCTGGAGGCAGTCAAAATGATCCTTAGAATTCTTCCCTACCTTATTCCTGTGCTGAGATACAGGCTGCTCCAACCTGCTGTAAAATGCTTGATTTCGAGAGTGAGCGAAACTAATGAAAACATTGTTGGGGTAAAACCTAAAGGGAAAGACCTAGCACCAAATCCAATTTGCCATCTGATCTAACTTCTGGAGGCAGTCAAAATGAGCCTTAGAATTCTTCCCTACCTTATTCCTGTGCTGAGATACAGGCTGCTCCAACCTGCTGTAAAATGCTTGATTTCGAGAGTGAGCGAAACTAATGAAAACATTGTTGGGGTAAAACCTAAAGGGAAAGACCTAGCACCAAATCCAATTTGCCATCTGATCTAACTTCTGGAGGCAGTCAAAATGATCCTTAGAATTCTTCCCTACCTTATTCCTGTGCTGAGATACAGGCTGCTCCAACCTGCTGTAAAATGCTTGATTTCGAGAGTGAGCGAAACTAATGAAAACATTGTTGGGGTAAAACCTAAAGGGAAAGACCTAGCACCAAATCCAATTTGCCATCTGATCTAACTTCTGGAGGCAGTCAAAATGAGCCTTAGAATTCTTCCCTACCTTATTCCTGTGCTGAGATACAGGCTGCTCCAACCTGCTGTAAAATGCTTGATTTCGAGAGTGAGCGAAACTAATGAAAACATTGTTGGGGTAAAACCTAAAGGGAAAGACCTAGCACCAAATCCAATTTGCCATCTGATCTAACTTCTGGAGGCAGTCAAAATGAGCCTTAGAATTCTTCCCTACCTTATTCCTGTGCTGAGATACAGGCTGCTCCAACCTGCTGTAAAATGCTTGATTTCGAGAGTGAGCGAAACTAATGAAAACATTGTTGGGGTAAAACCTAAAGGGAAAGACCTAGCACCAAATCCAATTTGCCATCTGATCTAACTTCTGGAGGCAGTCAAAATGAGCCTTAGAATTCTTCCCTACCTTATTCCTGTGCTGAGATACAGGCTGCTCCAACCTGCTGTAAAATGCTTGATTTCGAGAGTGAGCGAAACTAATGAAAACATTGTTGGGGTAAAACCTAAAGGGAAAGACCTAGCACCAAATCCAATTTGCCATCTGATCTAACTTCTGGAGGCAGTCAAAATGAGCCTTAGAATTCTTCCCTACCTTATTCCTGTGCTGAGATACAGGCTGCTCCAACCTGCTGTAAAATGCTTGATTTCGAGAGTGAGCGAAACTAATGAAAACATTGTTGGGGTAAAACCTAAAGGGAAAGACCTAGCACCAAATCCAATTTGCCATCTGATCTAACTTCTGGAGGCAGTCAAAATGAGCCTTAGAATTCTTCCCTACCTTATTCCTGTGCTGAGATACAGGCTGCTCCAACCTGCTGTAAAATGCTTGATTTCGAGAGTGAGCGAAACTAATGAAAACATTGTTGGGGTAAAACCTAAAGGGAAAGACCTAGCACCAAATCCAATTTGCCATCTGATCTAACTTCTGGAGGCAGTCAAAATGATCCTTAGAATTCTTCCCTACCTTATTCCTGTGCTGAGATACAGGCTGCTCCAACCTGCTGTAAAATGCTTGATTTCGAGAGTGAGCGAAACTAATGAAAACATTGTTGGGGTAAAACCTAAAGGGAAAGACCTAGCACCAAATCCAATTTGCCATCTGATCTAACTTCTGGAGGCAGTCAAAATGAGCCTTAGAATTCTTCCCTACCTTATTCCTGTGCTGAGATACAGGCTGCTCCAACCTGCTGTAAAATGCTTGATTTCGAGAGTGAGCGAAACTAATGAAAACATTGTTGGGGTAAAACCTAAAGGGAAAGACCTAGCACCAAATCCAATTTGCCATCTGATCTAACTTCTGGAGGCAGTCAAAATGAGCCTTAGAATTCTTCCCTACCTTATTCCTGTGCTGAGATACAGGCTGCTCCAACCTGCTGTAAAATGCTTGATTTCGAGAGTGAGCGAAACTAATGAAAACATTGTTGGGGTAAAACCTAAAGGGAAAGACCTAGCACCAAATCCAATTTGCCATCTGATCTAACTTCTGGAGGCAGTCAAAATGAGCCTTAGAATTCTTCCCTACCTTATTCCTGTGCTGAGATACAGGCTGCTCCAACCTGCTGTAAAATGCTTGATTTCGAGAGTGAGCGAAACTAATGAAAACATTGTTGGGGTAAAACCTAAAGGGAAAGACCTAGCACCAAATCCAATTTGCCATCTGATCTAACTTCTGGAGGCAGTCAAAATGAGCCTTAGAATTCTTCCCTACCTTATTCCTGTGCTGAGATACAGGCTGCTCCAACCTGCTGTAAAATGCTTGATTTCGAGAGTGAGCGAAACTAATGAAAACATTGTTGGGGTAAAACCTAAAGGGAAAGACCTAGCACCAAATCCAATTTGCCATCTGATCTAACTTCTGGAGGCAGTCAAAATGATCCTTAGAATTCTTCCCTACCTTATTCCTGTGCTGAGATACAGGCTGCTCCAACCTGCTGTAAAATGCTTGATTTCGAGAGTGAGCGAAACTAATGAAAACATTGTTGGGGTAAAACCTAAAGGGAAAGACCTAGCACCAAATCCAATTTGCCATCTGATCTAACTTCTGGAGGCAGTCAAAATGAGCCTTAGAATTCTTCCCTACCTTATTCCTGTGCTGAGATACAGGCTGCTCCAACCTGCTGTAAAATGCTTGATTTCGAGAGTGAGCGAAACTAATGAAAACATTGTTGGGGTAAAACCTAAAGGGAAAGACCTAGCACCAAATCCAATTTGCCATCTGATCTAACTTCTGGAGGCAGTCAAAATGAGTATTAGAATTCTTCCCTACCTTATTCCTGTGCTGAGATACAGGCTGCTCCAACCTGCTGTAAAATGCTTGATTTCGAGAGTGAGCGAAACTAATGAAAACATTGTTGGGGTAAAACCTAAAGGGAAAGACCTAGCACCAAATCCAATTTGCCATCTGATCTAACTTCTGGAGGCAGTCAAAATGATCCTTAGAATTCTTCCCTACCTTATTCCTGTGCTGAGATACAGGCTGCTCCAACCTGCTGTAAAATGCTTGATTTCGAGAGTGAGCGAAACTAATGAAAACATTGTTGGGGTAAAACCTAAAGGGAAAGACCTAGCACCAAATCCAATTTGCCATCTGATCTAACTTCTGGAGGCAGTCAAAATGAGCCTTAGAATTCTTCCCTACCTTATTCCTGTGCTGAGATACAGGCTGCTCCAACCTGCTGTAAAATGCTTGATTTCGAGAGTGAGCGAAACTAATGAAAACATTGTTGGGGTAAAACCTAAAGGGAATGACCGAGCACCAAATCCAATTTGCCATCTGATCTAACTTCTGGAGGCAGTCAAAATGAGCCTTAGAATTCTTCCCTACCTTATTCCTGTGCTGAGATACAGGCTGCTCCAACCTGCTGTAAAATGCTTGATTTCGAGAGTGAGCGAAACTAATGAAAACATTGTTGGGGTAAAACCTAAAGGGAAAGACCTAGCACCAAATCCAATTTGCCATCTGATCTAACTTCTGGAGGCAGTCAAAATGAGCCTTAGAATTCTTCCCTACCTTATTCCTGTGCTGAGATACAGGCTGCTCCAACCTGCTGTAAAATGCTTGATTTCGAGAGTGAGCGAAACTAATGAAAACATTGTTGGGGTAAAACCTAAAGGGAAAGACCTAGCACCAAATCCAATTTGCCATCTGATCTAACTTCTGGAGGCAGTCAAAATGAGCCTTAGAATTCTTCCCTACCTTATTCCTGTGCTGAGATACAGGCTGCTCCAACCTGCTGTAAAATGCTTGATTTCGAGAGTGAGCGAAACTAATGAAAACATTGTTGGGGTAAAACCTAAAGGGAAAGACCTAGCACCAAATCCAATTTGCCATCTGATCTAACTTCTGGAGGCAGTCAAAATGATCCTTAGAATTCTTCCCTACCTTATTCCTGTGCTGAGATACAGGCTGCTCCAACCTGCTGTAAAATGCTTGATTTCGAGAGTGAGCAAAACTAATGAAAACATTGTTGGGGTAAAACCTAAAGGGAAAGACCTAGCACCAAATCCAATTTGCCATCTGATCTAACTTCTGGAGGCAGTCAAAATGAGTATTTGAATTCTTCCCTACCTTATTCCTGTGCTGAGATACAGGCTGCTCCAACCTGCTGTAAAATGCTTGATTTCGAGAGTGAGCGAAACTAATGAAAACATTGTTGGGGTAAAACCTAAAGGGAAAGACCTAACACCAAATCCAATTTGCCATCTGATCTAACTTCTGGAGGCAGTCAAAATGATCCTTAGAATTCTTCCCTACCTTATTCCTGTGCTGAGATACAGGCTGCTCCAACCTGCTGTAAAATGCTTGATTTCGAGAGTGAGCGAAACTAATGAAAACATTGTTGGGGTAAAACCTAAAGGGAAAGACCTAGCACCAAATCCAATTTGCCATCTGATCTAACTTCTGGAGGCAGTCAAAATGATCCTTAGAATTCTTCCCTACCTTATTCCTGTGCTGAGATACAGGCTGCTCCAACCTGCTGTAAAATGCTTGATTTCGAGAGTGAGCGAAACTAATGAAAACATTGTTGGGGTAAAACCTAAAGGGAAAGACCTAGCACCAAATCCAATTTGCCATCTGATCTAACTTCTGGAGGCAGTCAAAATGATCCTTAGAATTCTTCCCTACCTTATTCCTGTGCTGAGATACAGGCTGCTCCAACCTGCTGTAAAATGCTTGATTTCGAGAGTGAGCGAAACTAATGAAAACATTGTTGGGGTAAAACCTAAAGGGAAAGACCTAGCACCAAATCCAATTTGCCATCTGATCTAACTTCTGGAGGCAGTCAAAATGAGCCTTAGAATTCTTCCCTACCTTATTCCTGTGCTGAGATACAGGCTGCTCCAACCTGCTGTAAAATGCTTGATTTCGAGAGTGAGCGAAACTAATGAAAACATTGTTGGGGTAAAACCTAAAGGGAAAGACCTAGCACCAAATCCAATTTGCCATCTGATCTAACTTCTGGAGGCAGTCAAAATGATCCTTAGAATTCTTCCCTACCTTATTCCTGTGCTGAGATACAGGCTGCTCCAACCTGCTGTAAAATGCTTGATTTCGAGAGTGAGCGAAACTAATGAAAACATTGTTGGGGTAAAACCTAAAGGGAAAGACCTAGCACCAAATCCAATTTGCCATCTGATCTAACTTCTGGAGGCAGTCAAAATGATCCTTAGAATTCTTCCCTACCTTATTCCTGTGCTGAGATACAGGCTGCTCCAACCTGCTGTAAAATGCTTGATTTCGAGAGTGAGCGAAACTAATGAAAACATTGTTGGGGTAAAACCTAAAGGGAAAGACCGAGCACCAAATCCAATTTGCCATCTGATCTAACTTCTGGAGGCAGTCAAAATGAGCCTTAGAATTCTTCCCTACCTTATTCTTGTGCTGAGATACAGGCTGCTCCAACCTGCTGTAAAATGCTTGATTTCGAGAGTGAGCGAAACTAATG
>NW_027144953.1:0-30248 GCF_026170545.1 Melanerpes formicivorus
AGGTGTTTAGGAAGAGCCTGGATGAGGCACTTGGTGCCAGGGTTGAGTTGATCAGATGGTGTTGGGTGAGAGGTTGGACTGGATGATCTGAAAGGTCCCTTCCAACCTGCTTTATTCTCTCTCTCCTCTCCTCTCCTCTCCTCTCCTCTCCTCTCTCTCCTCTCCTCTCCTCTCCTCTCCTCTCCTCTCTTCCTCTCCTCTCTTCCTCTCCTCTCCTCTCCTCTCCTCTCCTCTCCTCTCTCTCTCCTCTCCTCTCCTCTCCTCTCCTCTCCTCTCCTCTCCTCTCCTCTCCTCTCCTCTCCTCTCCTCTCCTCTCCTTCCTCTCCTCTCCTCTCCTCTCCTCCTCTCCCTTCCCTTCCCTTCCCTTCCCTTCCTCTCCCTTCCCTTCCCTTCCCTTCCTCCTTCCCTTCCCTTCCCTTCCCTTCCCTTCCCTTCCCTTCCCTTCCCTTCCCTTCCCTTCCCTTCCCTTCCCTTCCCTTCCCTTCCCTTCCCTTCCCTTCCCTTCCCTTCCTTCCCTTCCTCCTTCCCCTTCCCAATGACCATCGAGTCCCAACCCCCCTGCCATGGGCAGGGACACGCTCACACTACAGCAGGTTGCTCACAGCCACCTTCAGCCTGGCTGCAACACCTCCAGGGATGAGGCTTGGAGCTTGGTCAGCCTCATGGTCCCACAGGGGAAAAAATATCCATCTGGAAACCCAGCAGAGAGCTGAGTGCTGGCCCCTGGATGAAGACTGATCACTTGGTTTGTCCTGGTTTCATTGACTTCTCCAGGCTGCCCTGGCAGAGCACACCCAGGGCAAGCTCCCATGGGGAAATGCTGTCCCAAGAGTGGCTCCAGGGCTGTGGCAGGCAGAGCACTTCCAATGAGGCAGGAGAAAAGGGCTGCTTCTGCTGAAAGCACCTCTGGATGCATTGATTGACTTTTAGACCAGCAAAGTGCAAACTTCAGCTGGTGGTTGACTGCCAGCTGGGAAATTGGAAGAGTTTTCATAGACTCAGAGAATTGTCAGGGCTGGAAGGGAGCTCAAGGCTCAGCCAGCTCCAACCCCCCTGCCATGGCCAGGGACACCTCACACTACAGCAGGTTGCTCACAGCCACCTCCAGCCTGGCTGCAAACACCTCCAGGCGGGAGGCTTCCACCACCTCCCTGGGCAACCTGTGCCAGGCTCTCACCACCCTCCTGGGGAACAACTTCTTCCTAACTTGGGGCTTTGTGTTGCCAGGATGGCTTTGGTGAGTTCAGGCTGTAGATGTCTTCCAACCTGGTATCTATTCTATTCTATTCTATTCTATTCTATTCTATTTATTCTATTCTATTCTATTCTATTCTATTCTATTCTATTCTATTCTATTCTATTCTATTCTATTCTATTCCATTCCATTCCATTCCATTCCATTCCATTCCATTCCATTCCCTGGCTCTGCATCCTCTCCCCTCCGACCTGCTGCCTCCTCCTCGGCTTCAGCACCAAGGAGAGGAGCCTGAGGGGTGGCTGAGCTCTCGGCTCCCCTGGCAGTGCAGCTGGCTCCTGCATGGGGCCAGGGCTGTGTGCCTGTGGCTGCTTCAGAGCTGCAGGAAGCCAGTTTCGGGCATGTCCTGTCCTAAATACAAGGCAGAGATGGAGCAAGGGGGAGAAGGGGCCTGATGCATGAGGAAGCCTCTGGTCTCCATGGAGCCTTTGTTTATAGTCCTCTGCTTTCCCCATCTGCTTTCTTTTTCTTCTCTCCTCATTCTTTTGTTCTTTTTTTTAGCCTTTCAGGAGATATTTTTAGCACGAGGGAAAGAGAGCAGCACCCTGCTTCCCTGGATGCAGGGCAGTCAGGAGCAGATGGTGTACCAGCACCTCATGCTCTGCTCCCAGTAAAAATGCCTCCATCTCAAGCCACCTTGAGGTTACAGAGGTCCTGAGCCACCCATCCTCCTCTTCCTCCCCAGCCCAGCCCTTCCCTGGCTGTCTGCCCCTTCCTCAGCATCCAGGACAGCTCTCAGCAGTGTGAGGCTGATGACAGCGCACAAAGAAGCATTCAGAGGGGCAAAGGATGGGGCTGGGGTGCAGGAGGGATGTGGTGGCCCCAGGCCACCACTGCCCCCTTGCTCTTCACAGAATCACAGAATCAATAAGGTTGGAAGAGACCTCAGAGATCACCAAGTCCAACCTGGCACCCAACACCTCCTGACTAAACCATGGCACCAAGTGCCACATCCAGTCCCCTCTTGAACACCTCCAGGTGTCAAAGGCCTTGCTCAAGTCCAGGCAGACTCCATCCACAGCCTGCCCCACAGCCACCAGGCAGTCACCTGGGCCTAAAAGGAGATCAGGTTGGTGATCAAGGCAAGGCAGAGAGACACATTACATGGCCAGGAGGGTTTCCTCCCTGCCCTGAATGATCTCTGCCAGCCCAGGAGGAATGTGGACAATTCCAGGTTGATTTTGCCTCCAGCAAGAAAAGAAGAAAAAGCAGAAAGCACTTGGTGGAGGGAAATGAAGAGGCAAGAGGGAGGATTTCAGGCCCAAAGGGCTGTCTCTGGCCTGAGCCTGGCCCAATTAATCCCCTCCAAGATGAGCTTAATGGATTGGTTGAGGTTCGGGGAGCGGCGCGGCGCAATCGAACGCCAAGTGTTTGACCATTGCTGTAATTGTTAACAGGCTTCTTGCTGAAGCCCTCTGCAAAGCAATGGAGAGACTTCAGCCATCAATAATATCGCTGGAGGAGAAAATTGAAGGGATATCTGCCCAATTAAATAACCTCCAGGGCTGGAATTGAGAATCAATGTGGCATGAACGATGAGCTATGGACTGCCGGCGCCCGGCGCTCAACCCGCCACAGCCTCCGCTTCCCGAGATGGAGAGGCACAGGGGAGGAAAGCTGCAGCCCTGCTCCCCCAGGCTGCCTTCCCCAGCCCTGGTGGGGCTGCTGTGAGGGGCAGGAGGTGCCTGGGGAACGGTGCTGCACTGCTGTCCTCTGGGCTGGAGCACAGCAAAGGCTTGAGGACTTCAGAGAGCTTCGCTGCTCAGGTGGGAGCAAGGGCAGAGGCAGGGCTGCTCTGTGGGGGATGGATCCGTGTCATAGACTTACAACTGTCAGGGCTGGAAGGGACCTCAAGGATCCTCCAGTTCCAACCCCCCCTGCCATGGAAACCACCACTGTGGTGGTGAAACAAGGAGGTTTTCATTGCTGAGCGGTGCCCCTCAGGGCTGGCACTGACATCGTGGTCAGTGACATGAGCAGCAGGATGGAGGCACCCTCATAGAATCAGAGAACTGTCAGGGTTGGAAGGGACCTCAAAGATAAGCTAGTTCCAACCCCCCTGCCATGGGCAGGGACACCTCACACTGCAGCAGGTTGCTCACAGCCACCTCCAGCCTGGCTGCAAACACCTCCAGGCAGGAGGCTTCCACCTCCTCCCTGGGCAACCTGTGCCAGGCTCTCATCACCCTCCTGGGCAACAACTTCTTCCTCACATCCAATCTCAATCTCCTCACTTCTAGTTTTGCTCCATCCCCCACCAGTCCTATCCCTCCCTGACACCCTCAAAAGTCCCTCCCCAGCTTTCTTGGAGCCCCCTTCAGATCCTGGAAGGCCACAATTAGGTCTCCTCAGAGCCTTCTCCTCTGCAGCCTGCACAACCCCAACTCCCTCAGTCTGTCCTCACAGCAGAGCAGCTCCAGCCCTCTCCCTGAGATGTGCTTGTGGATGATAAATCCCTTCTCCCACTTTTGGGTGACCTGAGGAAGTGGAAGAGAATTTGCTGAGGCAGGTCTGAGTGTTTCAAGTTGTTGAAAAGGAGCAGGCTGGCAAGAGGAAGAGGAGGGCAGGTGGCTCTGGACATGGGGCAGGGCAGCTGCTGAGGACAGGGGGCTGTGGCTGAAGAACACCAAATGGCTTGACTACAGTGAAAAGGTGGAGAATAGGAGTAGGACTTGGGGAGGAACCGTGGATCTTGCCCCTTCCTCCCCCAACAAGGAAACTGCAGCCTTGGTCACTGCTGCCTGTGTGCATTTTGCAGGGCACTGCTAGGACAACCCCACCCAGAGGTCCCTGATGCCAGCAGCGTAAAGCAGGCTCTGTCTCTGTGCAAGTATGATCCCATCGACTGGGCTCCTTTCCAGCAGGGATTAAGGTAAGAAACATCTGCTCTGTGTGGCTCATTCCTCTTCCTCCTCCTGCTGCTGCTTCTCCTCCCATTTGATCAGCCTGGGCACTGAGCTGCTCCTGTGGTGGGGCAGCAGGCAGGGACACAGCTGAGGTGTTAGGTAACAGGTTGGACTTGATGATCTCTGAGGTCTTTTCCAACCTTATTGATTCTGTGACTCCTTTCCAGCAGGGATCAAGGTAAGGAACATCTGCTCTCCGTGGCTCATTCCTCTTCCTCTTGCTCCTCCTGCTCCTCTTCCCATTTGATCAGCCTGGGCACTGAGCTGCTCCTGTGGTGGGACAGCAGGCAAGGGGCACAGATGAGGTGTTAAGTTGGACTTGATGATCTCTGAGGTCTTTTCCAACCTCATTGACTGTATGATTCTATGATTCTATGAATCCTTTCCAGCAGGGATCAAGGTAAGAAATGAAACATCTGCTCTCTGTGGCTCATTCCTTTTCCTCCTCATCCTCTTGCTCCTCCCATTTGATCAGCCTGGCCCCTGAGCTGCTCTTCTGGTGAGGCAGCAGGCAGGGGCACAGCTGAGGTGTTAGGTAACAGGTTGGACTTGATGATCTCTTTTCCAACCTTATTGATCCTATGTTGTCAGCCAATGGAATGTGCTGGCCAGGGAGCTGCTCCTGTGGTGGGACAGCAGGCAGGGGGCACAGCTGAGGTGTTAGGTAACAGGTTGGACTTGATGATCTCTGAGGTCTTTTCCAACCTTATTGATCCTATGTTGTCAGCCAATGGAATGTGCTGGCCAGGGAGGTGGTGGAGTCCCCATCCCTGGAGGTGTTCAAGAGGGGACTGGACGTGGCACTTGGAGCCATGGTTTAGTTGTCAGGAGGTGTTGGGTGAGAGGTTGGACTTGATGATCTCTGAGGTCTTTTCCAACCTTATTGATTCTGTGAATCCTTTCCAGCAGGGATCAAGGTAAGGAACATCTGCTCTGTGTGGCTCATTCCTCTTCCTCTTGCTCCTCCTGCTCCTCTTCCCATTTGATCAGCCTGGGCACTGAGCTGCTCCTGTGGTGGGACAGCAGGCAGGGGCACAGCTGAGCTGTTAGGTAACAGGTTGGACTTGATGATCTCTGAGGTCTTTTCCAACCTTATTGATTCTATGACTCCTTTCCAGCAGGGATCAAGGTAAGAAACATCTGCTCTCTGTGGCTCATTCCTCTTCCTGCTCCTCCTGCTGCTGCTTCTCCTCCCATTTGATCAGCCTGGGCACTGAGCTGCTCCTGTGGTGGGGCAGCAGGCAGGGGCACAGCTGAGCTGTTAGGTAACAGGTTGGACTTGATGATCTCTGAGGTCTTTTCCAACCTTATTGATTCTATGACTCCTTTCCACCAGGGATCAAGGTAAGAAACATCTGCTCTGTGGGGCTCATTCCTCTTTCTCCTCCTCCTCTTGCTCCTCCCATTTGATCAGCCTGGCCCCTGAGCTGCTCCTGTGGTGGGACAGGCAGAGCTGAATCTGTGTTCTGCCCCTTTGAATTTATTTGAAAGGAGAAATTTCCTTTCCCTTTGCCTAAGTGGCTGTCAGTTGCAATTAACATCTCTGGCAGTGACAGTGATGAAGCAGCCAGGTCATTAGGCAAATTTTAATTAGAGGCTTAGATGCCCTTTGCTAGCAAGATATTACAGTTTTGTCTTCCCCCACTGTGTTGTCACTTCCCAAGTGACAAGGCTTTGCGTTGGAAGGGACCTTTAAGACCATCTAGTTCCAACCCCCATGGGCAGAGACATCTTCCACTGGCCCAGGCTGCTCAAGGGCTCTTCCAACCTGATCCAAGCCCACCCAAGGATGCATTTCTGTACCTTTCTTCTTCTCAGCACCCATGGGCAGGGACACCTTCCTCTAGCCCAGGCTGCTCAAGGCCTCACCCAACCTGATCCAATCTCCTTCCCTCCATCCATTCAAACTCCTCTCCATCCCTTCACACTCCTTCCCTCCCTCCTTCACACTCCTTCCCTCCATCCCTTCACACTCCTTCCCTCCACTCCTTCACACTCCTTCTCTCCATCCATTCACACTCCTTCCCTCCATCCATTCAATCTCCTTCCCTCCATCCATTCAATCTCCCTCCCTCCATCCCTTCACACTCCTTCCCTCCATCCATTCAATCTCCCTCCCTCCATCCCTTCACACTCCTTCCCTCCATCCCTTCACACTCCTTCCCTCCATCCCTTCACACTCCTTCCCTCCATCCCTTCACACTCCTTCTCTCCATCCATTCACACTCCTTCCCTCCATCCCTTCACACTCCTTCCCTCCATCCATTCAATCTCCCTCCCTCCATCCCTTCACACTCCTTCCCTCCATCCCTTCACACTCCTTCCCTCCATCCCTTCATACTCCTTCCCTCCATCCCTTCACACTCCTTCCCTCCATCCCTTCACACTCCTTCCCTGCATCCAGGCTGGATGTGGCTGTGAGCAACCTGCTGTAGTGTGAGCTGTCCCTGCCCACAGCAGGGGGGTTGGAACTGGCTGACCCTTGAGGTCCCTTCCAACCCTGACAAACTCTCTGATTCTAAACTGTGCTGAGCTGAACCTGGCTCTTGCCCCTTTGAAGTGCCAGCCTGCAGGGCCTGGGTGCCTCAGCGGTGCTGGGCAGCAGGCAAGGGAAAGAAGATTCATAAAGAAGATTATGCAAAAGAAGTAGTAGCCTTTTTTTTTCCCCCCCTTTCTCCTCATCTTGTGCAAATTACCCTATTATTCTGCTCCCTGAAGATGCCTGAGTGTCCTTATGTCTTCTTTTGAGCTAAAGTCATCCATGCATTAAATTAGTTCTCTGCCTAGCAATAGCTTGATTGCTTTCTCCAAGCTGCAGTTAATGTGAGGGTCCCTGAGAGCCTCAAAACTACAAAAAGGGGGCAAAAAACAAAGGGATGAGGGCAGGGAAAAGAATAGAATAGAATAGAATAGAATAGAATAGAATAGAATAGAATAGAATAGAATAGAATAGAATAGAATAGAATAGAATAGAATAGATCAAGTTGGAAGAGCCAAGTCCAACCTATCACCCAACACCACCTAATCAACTAAACCATGCAACCAAGCAGCCTATCAAGTCTCCTCCAGCCCTGGCAGATCACCTCCCTCACATCCCTCCTGCCAGGCTCCAGCTCTGGCAGATCAGCTGCCTCACATCCCTCCTGCCAGTCTCCAGCCTCCAACCCTGGCAGATCAGCTGCCTCACATCCCTCCTGCCAGCCTCCAGCCTCCAGCCCTGGCAGATCAGCTGCCTCACATCCCTCCAGCCAGTCTCCAGCCCTGGTAGATCAGCTGCCTCACATCCCTCCTGCCAGTCTCCAGTCTCCAGCCCTGGCAGATCAGCTGCCTCACATCCCTCCTGCCAGTCTCCAGCCTCCAGCCCTGGCAGATCAGCTGCCTCACATCCCTCCTGCCAGTCTCCAGCCCTGGCAGATCAGCTGCCTCACATCCCTCCTGCCAGTCTCCAGCCCTGGCAGATCAGCTGCCTCACATCCCTCCTGCCAGTCTCCAGTCTCCAGCCCTGGCAGATCAGCTGCCTCACATCCCTCCTGCCAGCCTCCAGCCTCCAGCCCTGGCAGATCAGCTGCCTCACATCCCTCCTGCCAGTCTCCAGCCTCCAGCCCTGGCAGATCAGCTGCCTCACATCCCTCCTGCCAGGCTCCAGCCTCCAGCCCTGGCAGATCAGCTGCCTCACATCCCTCCTGCCAGGCTCCAGCCTCCAACCCTGGCAGATCAGCTCCCTCACATCCCTCCTGCCAGGCTCCAGCCTCCAACCCTGGCAGATCAGCTGCCTCACATCCCTCCTGCCAGTCTCCAGCCTCCAACCCTGGCAGATCAGCTGCCTCACATCCCTCCTGCCAGCCTCCAGCCTCCAGCCCTGGCAGATCAGCTCCCTCACATCCCTCCTGCCAGGCTCCAACCCTGGCAGATCAGCTGCCTCACATCCTTCCTGCCAGGCTCCAGCCTCCAACCCTGGCAGATCAGCTGCCTCACATCCCTCCTGCCAGCCTCCAGCCTCCAGCCCTGGCAGATCAACTGCCTCACATCCCTCCTGCCAGCCTCCAGCCCTGGCAGATCAGCTGCCTCACATCCCTCCTGCCAGGCTCCAGCCCTGGCAGATCAGCTGCCTCACATCCCTCCTGCCAGCCTCCAGCCCTGGCAGATCAGCTGCCTCACATCCCTCCTGCCAGTCTCCAGCCCTGGCAGATCAGCTGCCTCACATCCCTCCTGCCAGGCTCCAGCCCCCAGCCCTGGCAGATCAGCTGCCTCACATCCCTCCTGCCAGCCTCCAGCCCTGGCAGATCAGCTGCCTCACATCCCTCCTGCCAGGCTCCAGCCTCCAGCCCTGGCAGATCAGCTGCCTCACATCCCTCCTGCCAGGCTCCAGCCCTGGCAGATCAGCTCCCTCACATCCCTCCTGCCAGCCTCCAGCCCTGGCAGATCAGCTGCCTCACATCCCACCTGCCAGGCTCCAGCCCTGGCAGATCAGCTGCCTCACATCCCTCCTGCCAGTCTCCAGCCCTGGCAGATCAGCTCCCTCACATCCCTCCTGCCAGGCTCCAGCCCCCAGCCCTGGCAGATCAGCTCCCTCACATCCCTCCTGCCAGTCTCCAACCCTGGCAGATCAGCTCCCTCACATCCCTCCTGCCAGTCTCCAACCCTGGCAGATCAGCTCCCTCACATCCCTCCTGCCAGGCTCCAGCCCCCAGCCCTGGCAGATCAGCTGCCTCACATCCCTCCTGCCAGCCTCCAGCCCTGGCAGATCAGCTCCCTCACATCCCTCCTGCCAGTCTCCAACCCTGGCAGATCAGCTGCCTCACATCCCTCCTGCCAGCCTCCAGCCCTGGCAGATCAGCTGCCTCACATCCCTCCTGCCAGCCTCCAACCCTGGCAGATCAGCTCCCTCACATCCCTTCTGCCAGGCTCCAACCCTGGCAGATCAGCTGCCTCACATCCCTCCTGCCAGCCTCCAGCCCTGGCAGATCAGCTGCCTCACATCCCTCCTGCCAGTCTCCAACCCTGGCAGATCAGCTGCCTCACATCCCTCCTGCCAGCCTCCAGGCCTGGCAGATCAGCTCCCTCACATCCCTCCTGCCAGCCTCCACCCTCCAGCCCTGGCAGATCAGCTCCCTCACATCCCTCCTGCCAGGCTCCAGCCCCCAGTCCTGGCAGATCAGCTGCCTCACATCCCTCCTGCCAGCCTCCACCCTCCAGCCCTGGCAGATCACCTCCCTCACATCCCTCCTGCCAGGCTCCAGCCCTGGCAGATCAGCTCCCTCACATCCCTCCTGCCAGGCTCCAACCCTGGCAGATCAGCTGCCTCACATCCCTCCTGCCAGGCTCCAGCCTCCAACCCTGGCAGATCAGCTGCCTCACATCCCTCCTGCCAGCCTCCAACCCTGGCAGATCAGCTGCCTCACATCCCTCCTGCCAGTCTCCAGCCCTGGCAGATCAGCTGCCTCACATCCCTCCTGCCAGGCTCCAGCCTCCAACCCTGGCAGATCAGCTGCCTCACATCCCTCCTGCCAGGCTCCAACCCTGGCAGATCAGCTGCCTCACATCCCTCCTGCCAGTCTCCAGCCCTGGCAGATCAGCTGCCTCACATCCCTCCTGCCAGTCTCCAGCCTCCAGCCCTGGCAGATCAGCTGCCTCACATCCCTCCTGCCAGGCTCCAGCCTCCAACCCTGGCAGATCAGCTCCCTCACATCCCTCCTGCCAGGCTCCAGCCTCCAACCCTGGCAGATCAGCTGCCTCACATCCCTCCTGCCAGTCTCCAGCCTCCAGCCCTGGCAGATCAGCTGCCTCACATCCCTCCTGCCAGCCTCCAGCCCTGGCAGATCAGCTGCCTCACATCCCTCCTGCCAGCCTCCAGCCTCCAGCCCTGGCAGATCAGCTGCCTCACATCCCTCCTGCCAGCCTCCAGCCTCCAACCCTGGCAGATCAGCTGCCTCACATCCCTCCTGCCAGGCTCCAGCCTCCAACCCTGGCAGATCAGCTGCCTCACATCCCTCCTGCCAGGCTCCAACCCTGGCAGATCAGCTGCCTCACATCCCTCCTGCCAGGCTCCAGCCTCCAACCCTGGCAGATCAGCTCCCTCACATCCCTCCTGCCAGGCTCCAGCCTCCAACCCTGGCAGATCAGCTGCCTCACATCCCTCCTGCCAGGCTCCAGCCTCCAGCCCTGGCAGATCAGCTGCCTCACATCCCTCCTGCCAGCCTCCAGCCTCCAGCCCTGGCAGATCAGCTGCCTCACATCCCTCCTGCCAGCCTCCAGCCCTGGCAGATCAGCTGCCTCACATCCCTCCTGCCAGCCTCCAGCCTCCAGCCCTGGCAGATCAGCTGCCTCACATCCCTCCTGCCAGCCTCCAGCCCTGTCAGATCAGCTGCCTCACATCCCTCCTGCCAGTCTCCAGCCTCAAACCATGGCAGATCAGAGACTCCACAACCTCTCTGGGCAGCCTGGTCCAGAGCTCTGCCACCCTCAAACTGAAGAATTCTTTCTCTTTTCCTTCCTTCCCTCCCTTCCTCCCTTCCTTCCTTCCTTTCCTTCCTTCCTTTCCTTCCTTCTTTTCCTTCCTTCTTTTCCTTCCTTCCTTTCCTTCTTTCCTTTCCTTCCTTTCCTTCCTTCCTCTCCTTCCTTTCCTTCCTTTTCTTCCTTCCTTTCCTTCCTTCCTTTCCTTCCTTTTCTTCCTTCCTTTCCTTCCTTCCTTTCCTTCCTTTTCTTCCTTCCTTTCCTTCCTTTTCTTCCTTCCTTTCCTTCCTTTCCTTCCTTCCTTTCCTTCCTTCCTCTCCTTCCTTTCCTTCCTTCCTTTCCTTCCTTTTCTTCCTTCCTTTCCTTCCTTTCCTTCCTTTTCTTCCTTCCTTTCCTTCCTTCCTTTCCTTCCTTTTCTTCCTTCCTTTCCTTCCTTCCTCTCCTTCCTTTCCTTCCTTTCCTTCCTTCCTTCCTCTCCTTCCTTTCCTTCCTTTCCTTCCTTTCCTTTCCTTCCTTTCCTTTCCTTCCTTTCTTTTCCTTCCTTTCCTTCCTTTGCTTTCCTTCCTTACCTTCCTCTCCTTCCTTTCCTTCCTCTCCTTCCTTTCCTTTCCTTCCTTTCCTTCCTTTCCTTCTATCCTTTCCTTCCTTCTTTTCCTTCCTTCCTTTCTTCCTTTCCTTCCTTCCTTTCCTTCCTTCCCTTCTTTACCTTCCTTTCTTCTTTTCCTTCCTTCCTTTCCTTCTTTCTTTTCCTTCCTTCTTTTCCTTCCTTTTTTCCCTTCCTTTCCTTCCTTTCCTTCCTTTCCTTCCTTCCTTTCCTTCCTTCCCTTCTTTACCTTACTTTCTTCTTTTCCTTCCTTCCTTTCCTTCTTTCTTTTCCTTCCTTCTTTTCCTTCCTTTTTTCCCTTCCTTTCCTTCCTTCCTTTCCTTCCTTCCTTTCCTTCCTTCCTCTCCTTCCTTTCCTTCCTTCCTTTCCTTCCTTTTCTTCCTTCCTTCCCTTCCTTTCCTTCCCTTCCTTCCCTTCCTTTCCTTTCCTTCCTTCCCTTCCTTTCCTTTCCTTCCTTTCCTTCCTTTCCTTTCCTTCCTTTCCTTCTATCCTTTCCTTCCTTCTTTTCCTTCCTTCCTTTCTTCCTTTCCTTCCTTCCTTTCCTTCCTTCCCTTCTTTACCTTCCTTTCTTCTTTTCCTTCCTTCCTTTCCTTCTTTCTTTTCCTTCCTTCTTTTCCTTCCTTTTTTCCCTTCCTTTCCTTCCTTTCCTTCCTTTCCTTCCTTCCCTTCCTTCCCTTCTTTACCTTACTTTCTTCTTTTCCTTCCTTCCTTTCCTTCTTTCTTTTCCTTCCTTCTTTTCCTTCCTTTTTTCCCTTCCTTTCCTTCCTTTCCTTCCTTTCCTTCCTTCCTTTCCTTCCCTTCCTTTCCTTCCCTTCCTTCCCTTCCTTTCCTTCCCTTCCTTCCCTTCCTTTCCTTCCTTTCCTTCCTTCCTTTCCTTCCTTCCCTCCTTTTCTTCCTTCCTTCCTCTCCCTCTCTCTCTCTTCTCCCCCCCAGTTCCCTTTCTGCAGAGCCTTTCCCAGGAGGCTGCCAAGCCCACAGCCTAAGAAGGGCTTTGCCTCTCAGGTAATAGCCTCAGGAGCTGTCCTGTGCTGCTCTCTGCTCACTGCTTTGCATCACCTTGGCATTTCTGCTGGGTTTGGTGAGGGGGGGTGGTAGGATGTGTTATTTTCTTCCCTTCGTTCTCCTGACTGCTGGGCAGGTCTCTGCACCCAGCTGTTTGCAGGAGCCCCAAGAGCTCTTTGCCTGCAGACCAGCTGGTAATTCAGGGCCAATTATCCCTCCTTTCCTGCTGCAGCCTTTACAGAGCTACACCTGCAGACCTGGGGCTCTGTGCCTCTTGTCTACTGCTTCCCCCGGGCTCCTCCACAGCCCCCTTCACCGGCTCACTGGCAGCTGGGAACCATTTGAGCAGCCTCAGCACTCCCGCGGTGCAGGTGTGTGGCTGCCCTCCACCCCCAACACCACCACAGCCTTTTGCTGCTGATTTTCCTCCTCTTCCCCGGGAGCAGAGCAGTTCTCCCAGTGCCTGAGGAGCCCCTGGCGGGACCCCAGTGTGTGACTCTCCCACAGAGAGCTGCTGAAGGAACCACTGGGAATGCCCAGAGCCCAGGCTGCCTGCCCAGCCCAGCCCAGCCAGCAGCCAAGCAATCAATTCCCACTCCACACAGTGTCCTCCCTTCTTGTTTGCACAAATGATGACAAATGGAGCTCACATCTCCTGGCTGGAGCAGCAGCAGGGGCAGGAGCAGTCACTGACCCTGTGCCAGGTGAGGAGGGAGGTGAAGTTTGCCTGCACTGCCTTCCCAGGAGCTGGGCAGCTGACAGGGGGTGAGAAGAGACCGGGAGAGGGTCCCCACTGCAGCCACACAGCAGATCCAGGTGGGGGTTGGTCTCTTCTCCCAGACAGCCTGTGGCAGAACAAGAGGACACAGTCTCAAGCTGCACCAGGGGAGGTTTGGGCTGGAGGTGAGGAAGAAATTCTTCCCAGACAGAGAGACTGGCCATTGGGATGTGCTGCCCAGGGAGGTGATGGAGTCCCCATGCCTGGGGGTGTTTAGGAAGAGCCTGGATGAGGCCCTTGGTGCCATGGTTTAGTTTAGGTATTGGGTGATAGGTTGGACTTGATGATCTCAAAGGTCTTTTCCAACTTGGTTAATTCTATTCTATCCTATCCTATCCTATCCTATCCTATCCTATCCTATCCTATCCTATCCTATCCTATCCTATCCTATCCTATCCCATCCTATCTCCTGGTGGAGATGCATCAGCAAGCAATGTTCCCCAGGCTGGCATCTGACACCCCCAGTGTGGCCAGGCAAAGGCTCCCCAGCCAGCAGCAAGGACAACGTAGCACTTCTGGTGTCCAAGTAGCTGCTGTGCTACCTCCTCAGCTCCCAGGACAGAGGGGGGATGAGCAGAAGTTCCTAAACACCTCCAGGGATGGGGACTCCACCACCTCCCTGGGCAGCACATCCCAATGGCCAACAACTCTCTCTGGGAAGAACTTTCTCCTCACCTCCAACCTAAACTTCCCCTGGCACAGCTTGAGACTGTGTCCTCTTGTTCTGGTGCTGCTTGCCTGGGAGAAGAGACCAACCCCCACCTGGCTAAAACCTCCCTGCAGGGAGTTGGAGAGAGCAAGAAGGTCTCCCCTGAGCCTCCTCTTCTGCAGGCTAAGCAACCCCAGCTCCCTCAGCCTCTCCTCACAGGGCTGTGCTCCAGACCCCTCCCCAGCTTTCTTGCCCTTCTCTGGACACCTTCAAGTCTCTCAATGTCCTTCTTAAACTGAGGAGCCCAGAACTGGACACAGGACTCAAGCAACGAGGTCTCCCCTCTTGTGAGAGGCTTGCCCCCCAGCCCTCAGCTATTGATAGACATTGATCAGATCCCTCTCAGCCTTCTCTTCTCCAGACTAAACAACCCTAGGGCTCTCAGTCTCCCCTCACAGGGGGGGGATGCTCAAGTCCCCTCAGCATCCTCCTGCCTCCCCCTTGCACTCCCTCCAGCAGCTCTCTGTCTCCCTTGACCTGGGGAGCCCCAAACTGGACACAGCAGGAAGATGCCACACTCAGTGCTGCTGGGTGCAGGGCTGGAAGATGCCACACTCAGTGCTGCTGGGTGCAGGGCTGGAAGATGCCACACTCAGTGCTGCTGGGTGCAGGGCTGGAAGATGCCACACTCAGTGCTGCTGGGTGCAGGGCTGGCAGATGCCACACTCAGTGCTGCTGGGTGCAGGGCTGGCAGACTGCAGGCAGCTCCTGGGGTGAAGCACTGCCCTCAGGCTTTGCCTCCAAGCAGGACAATCAAGCTCCAGGGGACACAGACACTTTCCTCCTTCCTCTGTTGGAAGGGGGAGGGGTGGGGGAGCATTGGAAAGGTGGATTCCATCCAGGCACTGCCCACCCTGCAGGGGCCCAGCAGGAGTGAGGCTAAAGCTGGAGCCAAGCAATTACTTCCTTAATTTCTCTCCAATTCTCAGAGGGGTTTTTAGTTTGGCTTGTAGTTTTGCTTTGATTTTCTTTGTCCCCTCTCTCTTCTTCCTCCCTCCCCCCCTCCCCCTTTTAATCTCATTCTTTCTCTTCCTCTTTACTGGCTCTAATTGTGTCATTAGGAATTAATTACTTGGGAGGGAGACATTTCCTTCTTAATTAAAGGAAGAAAAGAGGAGAGCTGGGGTGAGAGACAGGCAGCACTGCACCTCCTGGAGTGGATGGGGTATTCCTGCCACAGTTTCTCTCTCTTCCAGCAACTGGAGAAGGAGCTGGGATCAGCCTGGGGACATGTCCAGGGAGGTGGTTGAGGCCCCAGCCCTGGAGGTGTTTAAGCCCAGGCTGGATGAGGCTCTGGGCAGCCTGATCTAGTGTGGGGTGTCCCTGCTCATGGCAGGAGGGTTGGAACTAGATGATTCCTTGTGGTCCCTTCCAATCCTGACTGATTCTATGATTCTAAGATGCTCTGTGCTGGAGTGTCCCAGTTTGGAGAGCTTTTCCTCCTCCCACTCCTCATCCATGATGCCACATTATGGAACAGGTCATCCTGAGTGCAACCACTCAGCACTTACAGGATGGCCAAGGGATCAGGCCCAGCCAGCATGGATTTAGGAAGGGCAGGTCCTGCCTGACCAACCTGATCTCCTTCCATGCCCAGGTGACTGCCTGGTGGATGTGGGGCAGGTTGTGGATGAACTCTGCCTGGACTTCAGCAAGGCCTTTGACACCATCCCCCACAGCAAACTCCTGGCCAAGCTGCCAGCCCCTGGCTGGGACAGCAGCACTCTGAGCTGGGTTAGGAACTGGCTGGAGGCTGAGCCCAGAGAGTGGTGGTGAATGGTGCCACAGCCAGCTGGCAGCCAGGCACCAGTGGTGTGCCCCAGGGCTCAGTGCTGGGCCCCAGCCTGTTCAATATCTTCATTGATGATCTGGAGGAGGGCATTGAGTCCATCAGCAGTAAATGTGCAGAAACCAAGTTGGGAGCAGGAGCTGATCTGTTAGAGGGTAGGAGAGCTCTGCAGAGGGACCTTGCCAGGCTGCACAGATGGGTAGAGGCCAAGGGCAGGAGATTGAACACATCCAAGTGCCAGGTTCTACACTTTGGCCACAACAACCCCAGGCAGTGCTACAGGCTGGGGTCAGAGTGGCTGAGAGCAGCCAGGCAGAGAGGGACCTGGGGGTAGTGGTTGACAGCAGCTGAACATGAGGCAGCAGTGTGCCCAGGTGGCCAAGAAGGCCAAGGGCATCCTGGCCTGCATCAGGAAGAGTGTGGCCAGCAGGAGCAGGGAAGTCCTTGTGCCCTGTGCTCAGCACTGCTTAGGCCACACCTTGAGTCCTGTGTCCAGTTCTGGGCTCCTAAGGTTAGGAAAGAGGTTGAGCTGCTGGAAGGTGTCCAGAGAAGGGCAAGAAAGCTGGGGAGGGGTCTGGAGCACAGCCCTGTGAGGAGAGGCTGAGGGAGCTGGGGTTGCTTAGTCCCTGTTCCTGGAGGTGTTCAAGAGGGGATTGGATGTGGCACTTGGAGCCATGGTTTAGTTGTCAGGAGGTGTTGGGTGCCAGCTTGGACTTGATGATCTCTGAGGTCTTTTCCAACCTTACTGATTCTATGATTCTGAGTGGAGGGGTGCAGGCTCTTTTGGGTGGTGCACACCAGTAAGACCAAGATCAACAGGTTGAATCTTGACCAGAGAAGGTTTCAGCTCAACATGAGGAGAAACTTCTTTACAGTGAGGGTGACAGAGCCCTGGAGCAGGCTGCCCAGAGAGGTTGTGGAGTCTCCTTCTCTGGAGACTGTCAAAACCTTGCTGAATAGAGTAGAGTGGAGTAGAGTGGAGAGTGGAGTAGAATAGAATAGAATAGAATAGAATAGAATAGAATAGAATAGAATAGAATAGAATAGAATAGAATAGAATAGAATAGAATAGAATAGAATAGAATAGAATAGAATTAACCAGCTCTTCCCTCCTGCCCCATCCCCCCTCTGATGGAGCAGATTTGCAAGCCAAGGACTGGCAGGGCCCACTCTGGATGTCCAAGTGCAAAGCTCTGAAGGGCCAGCCTTAGTGTGTTTGAAGCCTCTGAAAAACAGATTAAGGGTGTGGGAAGAGGGAAGCCCAGCAGAGCTGCTGGCTGCCTGCTGAGTGCTTATTATTTCTGTCAGCTGAGTGTTTTAACTGGATGATCTCAGATTGAAATGGCTTTCTGGAGGGGAGGGAGAGGTTGGGAGAGGTGGCTGCTCCCCCAGGAGTCTGGATTAGGCAGAGTGAGCTTCAGGCTCTTTTTGATGCTCACAGGCTCACAGGAGGGCAGGGGTTGGAAGGGACCCAAAGAGATCATCCAGTCCAACACCCCTGCCAGAGCAGGAGCAGAGAATCCAGCACAGCTCACACAGGAACACATCCAGATGGGGCTGGAAAGGCTCCAGAGAAGGAGACTCCACAACCTCTCTGGGCAGCCTGCTCCAGGCCTCTGGGAGCCTCACAGGGAAGAAGTTCCTCCTTGTGCTGAGATGGAACCTCCTGTGCTGCAGCTTACATCCATTGCTCCTTGGCCTGTCCCATGGAGCAAGTAAGCAGAGCCTGTCCCTGTCCCCTCCCTCCTGACCCCCAGCCCTCAGATATTAAATCCCCTTTATTAAATGCCCTCTAAATCTTCTCTTTCACAGACTAAGCAGCCCCAGGTCCCTCAGCCTCTCCTCACCAGGCAGTGCTGGAGTCCCCTGATCGTCCTGGTAGCCTCTGCTGGACCCTTTCCAGGAGTTGATAAAGTCCTTCCCCTGAGCACATTAGGAAGAGAAGAGAGAAGAGAAGAGAGAAGAGAAGAGAAGAGAAGAGAAGAGAGAAGAGAAGAGAAGAGAAGAGAAGAGAAGAGAAGAGAAGAGAAGAGAAGAGAAGAGAAGAGAAGAGAAGAGAAGAGAGAAGAGAGAAGAGAAGAGAAGAGAAGAGAAGAGAAGAGAAGAGAAGAGAAGAGAAGAGAAGAGAAGAGAAAGAAGAGAAGAGAAGAGAAGAGAAGAGAAGAGAAGAGAAGAGAAGAGAGAGAGAAGAGAAGAGAAGAGAGAGAGAAGAGAAGAGAAGAGAAGAGAAGAGAAGAGAAGAGAAGAGAAGAGAAGAGAGAAGAGAAGAGAAGAGAAGAGAAGAGAGAAGAGAAGAGAAGAGAAGAGAAGAGAAGAGAAGAGAATTCACCAGGTTGGAAGAGACCTTTGAGATCACCAAGTCCAACCTATCACCCAACACCATCTGATCAACTCAACCATGGCACCAAGTGCCTCACCCAGGCTCTTCCTAAACACCTCCAGGGATGGGGACTCCACCACCTCCCTGGGCAGCACATCCCAGTGGCCAATCTCTCTTGCTTGGAAGAACAACCTCCTAACCTCCAGCCTGAACCTCAGGTAGCAAACCAACGAATCCTGATCAGTATTCACCATGGAGGCCACGGTTGAAGGGCTCTGTGCTCTGCCAAAGGCCAGCTGGATTTCTGCTAGCACATGCTCTGTTTCACCAACTTCCTCCTTCTGGATCTGTAAGGAGTGTGCTAGAACAAAAAGCAGGGCAAGGCAAAAAAGCTTGCTGAGGGTACCCCAAGTCCTCCCTGGCCGCTGGTCCCACTGGAGATCTTGAACGCTGGGAGAGGAAGGGAGCAAAGCTCCTAATGCACAGCTCTGTCTTCAAGCAATTATGTGAAAATGACTTAATCACAGGGTCACAGAAGCCATAACCATTAATTAATCCCAGCAGGAGCAGGAGAGATGAATTTCCTGCAGTAAACAACCCCGAGGAGCAGCGTGGCAGGGACCCAAGCTCCCCCCCCGGGCTTATCGCAGCCCACACCAGCAGCTCCTCCACGGCGCTCTGAAGCATCTGCTTGGCACCCAAGGGCCACACAGCAGCCACTCACAGCCCTGCCAAGCCCCAGCCAGGGAGGCTGCAAGCTCTCCTGCTCTGCTGTACAATCCTAGAATCCTTGAAGCACAGAATCTTTGAAGCTTAGAATCTTTGAGTCCTTGAAGCATGGAATCCTTGGATCCTTGAATCCTTGAAGCCCTGAATCCTTGAAGCATAGAATCCTTGGATCCTTGAATCCTTGAAGCATAGAATCCTTGGATCCTTGAATCCCTGAAGCATAGAATCCTTGGATCCTTGAGTCCTTGAAGCATAGAATCTTTGAAGCATAGAATCCTTGGATCCTTGAATCCTTGAAGCATAGAATCTTTGAAGCCTTGAAGCCTTGAATCAATGAATCCTTGAATCCTTGGAGCATAGAATCCCTGAATCCTTGAATCCTTGAAGCATAGAATCTTTGAAGCCTTGAAGCATAGAATCCTGAATCCTTGAATCCTTGAAGCATAGAATCTTTGAATCCTTGAAGCATAGGATCCTTGGATCCTTGAATCCTTGAAGCCCTGAATCCTTGAAGCATAGAATCTTTGAAGCCTTGAAGCATAGAATCTTTGGATCCTTGAATCCTTGAAGCATAGAATCCTTGGAGCCTTGAAGCATAGAATCCCTGAATCCTTGAATCCTTGAAGCATAGAATCTTCAAAGCCTTGAATCCTTGAAGCCTTGAATCCTTGAATCATAGAATCTTTGAAGCCTTGAATCCTTGGAGCATAGAACCTTTGAATCCTTGAATCTTTGAATCCTTGAATCTTTGAATCCTTGAAGCATAGAATCATTGGATCCTTGACTCCTTGAATCATAGAATCTTTGAAGCCTTGAATCCTTGAATCCTTGAATCATAAAATCCTTGGATCCTTGAAGCATAGAATCTTTGAAGCCTTGAATCCTTGAATCATAGAAGCCTTGAATCCTTGATTGCTTAAATCCTTGAATCATTGAATCCTTGAATCATTGAATTATAGCATCCTTGAATCCTTGAAGCATAGCATCTTTGAAGTCTTGAATCATAGAATCCTTGAATCCCTGGTTGCTTGAATCCTTGAATCATAGAATCCTTGAATCATAGAATCCTTGAATCATTAAATCCTTGACTGCTTGAATCCTTGAATCCTTGAGTCCCTGAGTCCCTGAATCCTTGAATCCTTGAATCATTGAGTCATAGAATCCTTGAATCATTAAATCCTTGAATGCTTGAATCCCTGAATTCTTGAATCATTGAATCATAGAATGGTCTGGGGGGTGGAAGGGACTTCCAAAACTCCTTCAGTCCAAACCCCCTGCAGCCAGCAGGGACATCCTCAACTAGCTTAGGTTGCCCAGGGCCTTGTCAAACCTCACCTTGGATATCCCCAGGGAAGGAGCCTCAACCACCTGCCTGGGCAACCTGTCCCAGTCTTCCACCACTCTCATAGTGAAGAGCTTCTTCCTCACATCCAATCTAAATCCTCTTTTCTCTCTTTTCAAACCACTGCCTCTCATTCTGTCCCTGCAGGCCCTTGCAAACAGTCTCTCTCCATCCTTCTGTAGCCTCTTCAGGTACTCCAAGGTCCCTGTTAGGTCTCCCTGCAGCCTTCCCTTCTCCAGGCTGAACACCCCCCAGCTCCCTCAAACCTGCCCTTGCAGCAGAGCTGCTCCAACCCCCTGATCATTTCTGTGGCACTCCTCTGGACCCTCTCCATCAGGTCCAGGTCCTTCCTCTATTGAGGGCTCCAGACCTGCACAGAGTACTCCAGGGGAGGTCTCACCAGAGCAGAGCAAGGTAGCTCTCTGGATCTGCTGGCAACACTGCTTTGGATGCAGCCCAGGATGTGATTTGCTTTCTGTGCTGCAAGCTCACACTGCCTGCTCACATCCAGCTTCTCATCCACCAGCACTCCCAAGTCCTGTCCAAGAGCTGCTTTCTAACACCTCACCCCCCAGTCTGTATTGATAGGGAAGGGAAGGGAAGGGAAGGGAAGGGAAGGGAAGGGAAGGGAAGGGAAGGGAAGGGAAGGGAAGGGAAGGGAAGGGAAGGGAAGGGAAGGGAAGGGAAGGGAAGGGAAAGAGGGAGGAAGGGAGGAAAGGAAGGAGGAAGTGGGGAAAGGAGGAGGAAGGGAGGGAGGAAGGAAGAAATTTTCCCATTTCTCAGCCTGGAAAAACCTGGGCAGAGAGAGGCTTAACAATCTGGAGCAGGCTGCCCAGGGAGGTTGTGGAAGCCTCCTGCCTGGAGGTGTTGCAGCCAGGCTGGAGGTGGCTGTGAGCAACCTGCTGTGGTGTGAGGTGTCCCTGGCCATGGCAGGGGGTTGGAACTGGCTGAGCCTTGAGCTCCCTTCCAGCCCTGACAATTCTCTGATTCTGAATGGAGGTGTTGGCTGACTCCTGCAGATGGAAGTTTCTGGTCTCCTGGTGCTGGTGAGCAGGGTTGACTCCCTGCCATATGGAGCAGGGGTAGGAAACTGAGCAGGAAACCACATGGAGTGCTGGGGGTATCCTTGCTGCCCCTAATCTGCCTGCATTAGGCTTGGTTATAAACTGATTAAAGTCTCCACTGGATCATCCCTGCAGGCTCTGTAGGGGAAAATCCATGAAGGTGTCACCAGCCAGTGGGGCTCTGCTCCAGCAGGGCACAGTGCCTGCAGGCTCTGCTTCTGTGCTCTCACAGCAGGAAAGTGGGGAAAGGGCATGGAGGGATGGGTGGGAGGCCCTGTTTGGATCTGCATTATCTGTTTGATAACTATTCTCACATTATTACCATTTGAATCACTCCCTGCTCCTGGATTTTGAGCCTTGGAACCACAAGTGCAGGCAGATGCAGCTCCCTTCCTGGTGAGCCCCCTCAGGCTGGAGGTGAGGAGGAAGTTCTTCCCCATGAGAGTGGTGAAGCCCTGGAATGGGTTGTGCAGGGAGGTGGTTGAGGCCTGTCCCTGGAGGTGTTTAAGTCCAGGCTGGATGAGGCTCTGGGCAGCCTGATCTAGTGTGGGGGTGTCCCTGCCCATGGCAGGGGGGTTGGAACTGGCTGATCCTTGTGGTCCCTTCCAACCCTGACTGATTCGATGATTCTATGTTGCTCTGTGCTGGAGTGTCCCAGTTTGGAGAGCTTCTCCTCCTCCCACTCCTCATCCATAATTCCAGATTATGGAACAGGTCATCTGGAGTGCAATCACTCAGCACTTACAGGATGGCCAAGGATCAAGTCCAGCCAGCATGGAAAGGCAGCTCCTGCCTGACCAACCTGATCTCCTTCTATGCCCAGGTGACTGCCTGGTGGCTGTGGGGCAGGCTGTGGATGGAGTCTGCCTGGACCTGATACCATGATACTACACTATGGTGACGTGGTGCTAAGGCCAGCCCAGGGCAAATCCCAGGCTCAGAGCACCTTAGGGGTTGGAAGGGACCTCAGGAGATCATTGAATCCAACCCCCTGCCAGAGCAGGAGCAGAGAATCCAGCACAGGTCACACAGGAACACATCCAGATGGGGCTGGAAAGGCTCCAGAGAAGGAGACTCCACAACCTCCCTGGGCAGCCTGTTCATAGACTCATGGAATTGTCAGGGTTGGAAGGGAGCTCAAGGCTCAGCCAGTTCCAACCCCCCTGCCATGGCCAGGGACACCTCACACTACAGCAGGTTGCTCACAGCCACATCCAGCCTGGC
Organism: Melanerpes formicivorus; assembly: GCF_026170545.1. Lineage (NCBI taxonomy): Eukaryota > Metazoa > Chordata > Aves > Piciformes > Picidae > Melanerpes > Melanerpes formicivorus. The sequence continues at coordinate 22,176 of NW_027144953.1, forward strand.
TGCAAAAACATTGCTGGAGGGTTGGAGCTGGAGAACAACAGGTCTGTGGCTCCCAGCCCTCACCCTGGTAGTTCTCATGCAGCCAGCAGCCTCCTGCAGATCTCTTTTCTTAACAACAAGCTGCTCCTGCAGCCACACCGAGCCTCAGCACCGTGCCAGGGCTGCTGCCACGGCAGGGAATGATCAGAAGATGTCAGGGGTTGGAAGGGACCTCTGGAGATGATTGAGCCCAACCCCCCCTGCCACAGCAGGAGCAGAGAATCCAGCACAGGTCACACAGGAACACATCCAGGGTGGGGCTGGAAAGGCTCCAGGGAAGGAGACTCCACAACCTCTCTGGGCAGCCTGCTCCAGGGCTCTGGGAGCCTCACAGGGAAGAAGTTCCTCCTTGTGCTGAGATGGAACCTCCTGTGCTGCAGCTTCCATCCATCGCCCCTTGTCCTATCCCAGGAGCAAGTGAGCAGAGCCTGGCCCTGTCCCCTCCCTCCTGACCCCCAGCCCTCAGCTATTTAGAGATCTTTATTAGATCTCATTTCAGCCTTCTCCCTCTCCAGACTGAACAGCCCCAGGGCTCTCAGCCTCTCCTCCCAGGCAGTGCTGCAGTCCCTTCAGCATCTTGGAAGCTCTCCTTTGGACTCTCCCCAGCAGATCCCTGTCCCTCCTGAGCTGGGGAGCTCAGAGCTGGCTGCAATACTCCACGTGTAGCCTCAGCAGGGCAGAGCAGAGGGGCAGGAGCAGCTCCCTGGCTCAGGGCACACTCCTGCTGCTGCCCACCTTGAGAACTGCACTATTTTTCTTTGTTTTTCTGGGGTGGGTTGGTTTTTTTTCTTGCTACCTCCCTTCATTTCCCCACCTGAAGCAGTTGGTCCCTGCTCCTGTTTGGCAAGAGCAGGAAACTCTCTGCTCATTCATCTTGTAGCAAAGCCTTTCCCTAAACTCAAACCACACCAGTTTCAATCAGAATGATTTGCTTTAGGCTGTGCAAGCTGGCTGTGTGCACACAGTTAAATTAGTTTAACCCCAGCCTCTATTTATTCAGCTAAATGGAAGAGGAATAATGCTAAAATCAACCTGGATTCATCCACATTCCTCCTGGGCTGGCAGAGATCATTCAGGGCAGGGGTGGAAACCCTCCTGGCCATGTAATGTGCCTCTCTGCCTTGCCTTGATCACCAACCTGATCTCCTTCTATGCCCAGGTGACTGCCTGGTGACTGTGGGGCAGGCTGTGGATGTGGTCTGCCTGCACTTTAGCAAGGCCTTTGACACCATCCCCCCCAGCAAACTCCTGGCCAAGCTGGCAGCCATGGCTTGGACAGCAGCACTCTGAGCTGGGTGAGGAACTGGCTGGAGGCTGAGCCCAGAGAGTGGTGGTGAATGGTGCCACAGCCAGCTGGCAGCCAGGCACCAGTGGTGTGCCCCAGGGATCAGTGCTGAGCCCCCAGCCTGTTCAATATCTTTATTGATGATCTGGAGGAGGGGATGGAGTCCATCAGCAGTAAATTTGCAGATGACAGCAAGCTGGGGGCAGGAGTTGATCTGTTAGAGGGTTGGAGAGCTCTGCAGAGGGACCTTGCCAAGCTGGACAGATGGGCAGAGGCCAACAGGATGGCATTCAACAAGTCCAAGTGCTGGGTGCTGATCTAAGGCCACAACAACCCCAGGCAGTGCTACAGGCTGGGGGCAGAGTGGCTGAGAGCAGCCAGGCAGAGAGGGACCTGGGGGGTAGTGGTTGACAGCAGCTGAACATGAGCCTGCAGTGTGCCCAGGGGGCCAAGAAGGCCAAGGGCATCCTGGCCTGCATCAGGAAGAGTGTGGCCAGCAGGAGCAGGGAAGTCCTTGTGCCCTGTGCTCAGCACTGGTTAGGCCACACCTTGAGTCCTGTGTCCAGTTCTGGGCTCCTCAGTTTAAGAAGGACATTGAGAGACTTGAAAGTGTCCAGAGAAGGTCAATGAGGCTGGGGAGGGGTCTGGAGCACCGCTGCTGGAGATGCTCTCAACCCAAACTGTGTAGGGTAGGACCAGCTCCTGGAGATGCTCTCAACCCAAACTGTGCAGGGTAGGACCAGCTGCTGGAGATGCTCTCAACTCAAACTGTGCAGGGTAGGACCAGCTGCTGGAGATGCTCTCAACTCAAACTGTGCAGGGTAGGACCAGCTCCTGAAGATGCTCTCAACCCCGACTGTGCAGGTAGGACCAGCTCCTGGAGATGCTCTCAACCCAAACTGTGCAGGGTAGGACCAGCTGCTGGAGATGCTCTCAACTCAACTGTGCAGGGTAGGACCAGCTGCTGGAGATGCTCTCAACCCAGACTGTGCAGGGTAGGACCAGCTGCTGGAGATGCTCTCAACTCAAACTGTGCAGGGTAGGACCAGCTCCTGAAGATGCTCTCAACCCCGACTGTGCAGGGTAGGACCAGCTCCTGGAGATGCTCTCAACTTACACTGTGCAGGGTAGGACCAGCTCCTGGAGATGCTCTCAACTCAAACTGTGCAGGGTAGAACCAGCTTCTGGAGATGCTCTACCTCAGGATGCTGCACTCAAGCATGGCTTCTCCTGCACAATTTCCCTGGTGGCATCCTGCCAGTCCAGGTGACATCTGAACGCTGCCTGAGAGGCTGCAGCAGCCCAAGCCTGGGTAACCAGTGCCTGCCAGGCTGGATCACCAGGACAAGGTCTGATTCTGGTCCCTTATCCCCATTGCTGCAGACCATCCAGCCTCATTCTATGATCCTACCTCCTGAAGGAGCTGTGCAGATCTAAAACCCAACACCTCCCAGCTGCTGACAGAGCCCAAGGCTCAAAGCTGCCCTGGCAGCCCCTCCTGTTTCACCAGGCAAAGAAATCAACTCCAGGACACCACCAGACAGTAGAGAAAGGAGCCCTTGACAGCATCCATCAAGGCTGGGGCTCACTCAGACCTTTCCAAGGAGCAAGGGCTGTGGCTGGGGTCCCTCAGCTCCTCTCCTTTATGTCATAAGTGACCTTTAGAGGATCTGCTGAATCTCCAGGGCCTGGGGCAGTGCTCTGCAGTGTTTGCTCTGCTGCAGCCAGCTCCCCTGCTCCTGAGGATGAGCCTCTTCACAGCCACACTGACCTTTGACAAGAGCACTTCATGAGCCTTATCAGCTGCTGGGAAGCTGGATGGTGGCCCTGGAAGTAAACAGAGGGATCAGGGTGAGGGAATCTCCCTGTGAAGCTTATGAAGAGAGACTGAAGGAGCAGGGGATGGTTAGTGTGGAAAGGAGGAGGCTGAGGGGAGACCTCATTGCTTGAGTCCTGTGTCCAGTTCTGGGCTCCTCAGTTTAAGAAGGACATTGAGAGACTTGAAGGTGTCCAGAGAAGGGCAACGAGGCTGGGGAGGGGTCTGGAGCACAGCCCTGTGAGGAGAGGCTGAGGGAGCTGGGGGTTGCTTAGCCTGCAGAAGAGGAGGCTCAGGGGAGACCTTCTTGCTCTCTCCAACTCCCTGAAGGGAGGTTGTAGCCAGGTGGGGGTTGGTCTCTTCTGCCAGGCAAGCAGCACCAGAACAAGAGGACACAGTCTCAAGCTGTGCCAGGGGAGGTTCAGACTGGATGTTAGGAAGAAATTCTTCATAGAGAGAGAGTTTAGGCTGGAGGTGAGGAGAAAGTTCTTCCAGAGAGAGTTGTTAGCCATTGGGATGTGCTGCCCAGGGAGGTGGTGGAGTCCCCATCCCTGGAGGTGTTCAAGAGGGGATTGGATGTGGCACTTGGAGCCATGGCTTAGTTGCTCAGGAGGTGTTGGGTGACAGGTTGGACTTGATGATATTTGAGGTCTAAAACCCCTGGGGCTGAATCAGGCCCCTGCAGAGGAGCCACCCAGCCCCATCACCAGCTGGCCATGCTCCTGCATGCCAGCACCAGCCCCCCTCAGAGAGACACCACTTGCCAGCAATTAGTTGCCTGTCTTAATTGCTCTGCAGTCCTGGGCTCTGGGTCAGGCTGCTCTGCTGTTCCAGGTTCATGTTTTACAGAGGTTTGCTGGTTGGTGGGGTTATTTTTTCACCCAGGGAGAGGAGGAAGCAGCCTTTGGAGGCTTCATGCTCAAATGATTTATAGAGATGAATGGCTGTGGCTTTTGGTGCCCCCAGGAACAGAGTCACCATATGCTGGTGCTTCTCAGAGGCACACAAAGGCTCCACACACACACTCACCACACACACACACAGAGCTTCTCCCTGCAGAGAAGCCTGCTCCCAGACATGGCTCAGGGCACCCAGGGAGGGCCCCAGCAGGGCTGAGTGAGGAGAGAAAAGGCACAGGGACTCCAGGCAGGGATCCCAAACCCCTGAGGGGACTGCCAGGAACAAAGGGGCTCCCACCAGGATGCTCTAGCTGCTGTCTCTCCTACCTGGTGGTACATTGCCCCTGTCCATGAGCTGGGAGAAGCAGCAGGTGAGCAGAAATGGTGCAGAGCTCCTCTTTCCACCCCCCTTCCTCTTTTGCAGGGTGCAGGATAAATGGGGAGAGCTGCAGGCCAGCAATGCTCCTGGAGAGGTTTTCCACCCACTTCTATCCTCCCAGCTTTGGTGGCCACGGGATTCTGGCTGGAGAGCTCAGCCCATGACAACCTCATGGTTCAACCAGACCAGGTGCAAGGTCCTGCAGCTGGGTCAGGGCAATCCCAAGCACCAGTATAGGCTGGGCAGGGAATGGCTTGGCTCTGGTGCTGGGTGGCCTGGGAGAAGAGACCAACCCCCACCTGGCTACAACCTCCCTGCAGGGAGTTGCAGAGAGCAAGAAGGTCTCCCCTGAGCCTCCTCTTTTCCAGGCTAAGCAACCCCAGCTCCCTCAGCCTCTCCTCACAGGGCTGTGCTCCAGACCCCTCCCCAGCTTTCTTGCCCTTCTCTGGACACCTTTAAGTCTCTCAATGTCCTTCTTAAACTGAGGAGCCCAGAACTGGACACAGGACTCAAGGTGTGGCCTAAGCAGTGCTGAGCACAGGGCACAAGGACTTCCCTGCTCCTGCTGGCCACACTCTTCCTGATGCAGACCAGGATACCCTTGGCCTCCTTGGCCCCCTGGGCACACTGCTGGCTCAGTCCTGGACAGGCAAACGATTCTCCATGTGTCCATCACTGCCAGTAAAGGAGGAGCTGCCCAGGGGCCAAGGGTTTGTGTGAGCTGGGGCTGAAGAAGTTCTTCCCAGCAAGAGAGATTGGCCTTTGGGATGTCCTGCCCAGGGAGGTGGTGGAGTCCCCAGCCCTGGAGGTGTTTAAGAAGAGCCTGGATGGGATGCTTGGTGCCATGGTTTAGTTGATCAGATGATGCTGGGTGATAGGTTGGACTGGATGATCTCAAAGGTCTTTTCCAAGCTGGTTAATTCTATTCTATTCTATTCTATTCTATTCTATTCTATTCTATTCTATTCTATTCTATTCTATTCTATTCTATTCTATTCTATTCTATTCTATTCTAAACCCATCCCTGCAAGGTTCACCTTCAAGAGGGGCATCACTGGTGCCCTTCCAGAATCCTGCTATTAATAGGAGTCATTAGCAGAGCAGCTGCTGGAAAGGGCCTCCTGGGACCCAACGTGCAAGAGCCATATGGTGAGGAGGGATGGGTGAAGAGGGATGTCAGCAGCCTGTTGGCATCTGCCAAGCTGGGGTGATCTGGGAGGCATCTCCTGCCTCATGCCATGTGATAAATGGTGCCAGGAGCAGGGCTGACATCTCCATTTGCTCCTCTTCACTGTGTAGCTCTTGGAAGTCTCCTCCATGTGCTGGGTTGGGGCCATGAGGCTCTCCCACAGGTTTGTGTTCTAGGGGCTCGTGGGGCTGGTGGGAAACTTGCCAGGGACAATTGCTTTGATATGGGATTGAGAATCAGAGAAATATCAGGGTTGGAAGGGATCTCAAGGCTCAGCCAGTTCCAACCCCCCTGCCATGACCAGGGACACCTCACACCACAGCAGGTTGCTCACAGCCACCTCCAGCCTGGCTGCAAACACCTCCAGGCAGGAGGCTTCCACCACCTCCCTGGGCAGCCTGTGCCAGGCTCTCACCACTCTCATGGGGAGCAACTTCTTCCTCACAGCCAATCTCAATCTCCCCACTTCTAGTTCTGCTCCATCCCCCCCCAGTCCTATCCCTCCCTGACACCCTCAAAAGTCCCTCCCCAGCTTTCTTGGAGCCCTCCTCCAGATCCTGGAAGGCCACAATGAGGTCTCCTGGGAGCCTTCTCCTCTCCAGCCTGCACAACCCCAACTCCCCTCAGTCTGTCCTCACAGCAGAGCAGCTCCAGCCCTCTGCTCCTCCTCCTGGCCCTTCTCTGGACACCTTCCAGCACCTCCAGATCCTTCCTGGCACAGAGGCTCCAGAACTGGCCCCAGAGCTCCAGCTGTGGTCTCAGCAGAGTGGAGCAGAGGGGCAGAATCCCCTCCCTGGCCCTGCTGGCCACACTTCTCTTGCTGCAGCCCAGGCTCTGCTTGGCTCTCTGGGCTGCAAGTGCTCACTGCTGGCTCCTGCTGAGCTTCTCCTCCCCCAGCACCTCCAGATCCTTCCTGGAACAGAGGCTCCAGAACTGGACACGGTGCTCCAGCTGTGGTCTCAGCAGAGTGGATTTCCAGGTTTCTCTTCTGCACCACGTCAATCTGCCACAGTCCTGAGCAGATAGCCAGTTCCCAGCACTGCCTGCAAGGAGAATTTCCCCCTTGGTGAGGAGCCAGCTCCTTCCCAGCTCCTTTGCAGTACCCAGGAAGATGAGAGGGAAAATCGAAGCCTGCTAAACCTTCAGCTGGATTTGAAAGACTCTCTTCAGCTCTTCACCACCAGTTTGCTGCCTGTTAGCACACACACACTCCACTATCTTATTCCCATTGATTTTTTTGGAGGCTCCTACATCCTAGAGATATATCTTAAAAAATTCAGAAGCTGCCCAGGGCTCTTTTTGGGGGAAAAAAAAATAACCTAAACCCTACAATAATATTTTTTTTCACAGCAGCACCAAGGTTGGAAGAGACCTCAGAGCTCATCAAGTCCAACCTGCCACCCAGCACCTCCTGACAACTAAACCATGACTCCAAGTGCCACATCCAGTCCCCTCTTCAACACCTTCAGGCACAGGGATTCCATCACCTCCCTGGGCAGCACATCCCAATGGCTAACAACTCTCTCTGGAAGAACTTTCTCCTCACCTCTAGCCTAAACCTCCCCTGGCACAGCTTGAGACTGTGTCCTCTTGTTCTGGTGCTGCTTGCCTGGGAGAAGAGACCAACCCCCACCTGGCTACAACCTCCCTTCAGGTAGTTTTAGAGGGCAAATGAGGTCTCCCCTGAGCCTCCTCTTCTCCAGGCTAAGCAACCCCAGCTCCCTCAGCCTCTCCTCCCCAGGGCTGTGCTCCAGACCCCTCCCCAGCTTTCTTGCCCTTCTCTGGGCAGGTTTCTACACTGCTGCTGGGCTCCCATTAAAAGTAAGGAAGCAATGATGGCATGAGTCCAGTTGGAAGCCTTTTTTGCCCATCAGATGTAGATTGGGACATCACCTTCATCCCAGTGTCCCTTCCCATGGTCCCTCTCAGCACTGTGCCTATGGGGAGGGGTCTGGGGCACAGCCCTGGGAGGAGAGGCTGAGGGAGCTGGGGTTGCTTAGCCTGAGAAGAGGAGGCTCAGGGGAGACCTTCTTGCTCTCTCCAGCTCCCTGAAGGGAGGTTGGAGCCAGGTGGGGGTTGGTCTCTTCTCCCAGGCAAGCAGCACCAGAACAAGAGGACACAGTCTCAAGCTGTGCCGGGGAGGTTTCGGATGGAGGTGAGGAGAAAGTTCTTCCCAGAAAGAGGAATTGGCCTTGGGATGTGCTGCCCAGGGAGGTGGTGGAGTCCCCATCCCTGGAGGTGTTTTAGGAAGAGCTTGGATGGGGTGCTTGGTGCCATGGTTTAGTTGATCAGATGGTATTGGGTGATAGGTTGGACTTGATGATCTCTGAGGTCTCTTCCAACCTGGTCTATTCTATCTATTCTATTCTATTCTATTCTATTCTATTCTATTCTATTCTATTATTCTATTCTATTCCATTCATTCCATTCCATTCCATTCCATTCCATTCCATTCCATTCCATTTT
>NW_027144954.1:0-30240 GCF_026170545.1 Melanerpes formicivorus
GAGTATTAGAATTCTTCCCTACCTTATTCCTGTGCTGAGATACAGGCTGCTCCAACCTGCTGTAAAATGCTTGATTTCGAGAGTGAGCGAAACTAATGAAAACATTGTTGGGGTAAAACCTAAAGGGAAAGACCTAGCACGAAATTGCATTGGCCATCTGATCTAACTTCTGGAGGCAGTCAAAATGATCCTTAGAATTCTTCCCTACCTTATTCCTGTGCTGAGATACAGGCTGCTCCAACCTGCTGTAAAATGCTTGATTTCGAGAGTGAGCGAAACTAATGAAAACATTGTTGGGGTAAAACCTAAAGGGAAAGGCCTAGCACCAAATTGCATTGGCCTTCTGATCGAACTTCTGGAGGCAGTCAAAATGAGTATTTGAATTCTTCCCTACCTTATTCCTGTGCTGAGATACAGGCTGCTCCAACCTGCTGTAAAATGCTTGATTTCGAGAGTGAGCGAAACTAATGAAAACATTGTTGGGGTAAAACCTAAAGGGAAAGACCTAGCACCAAATCCAATTTGCCATCTGATCTAACTTCTGGAGGCAGTCAAAATGATCCTTAGAATTCTTCCCTACCTTATTCCTGTGCTGAGATACAGGCTGCTCCAACCTGCTGTAAAATGCTTGATTTCGAGAGTGAGCGAAACTAATGAAAACATTGTTGGGGTAAAACCTAAAGGGAAAGGCCTAGCACCAAATTCCATTGGCCATCTGATCTAACTTCTGGAGGCAGTCAAAATGAGCATTTGAATTCTTCCCTACCTTATTCCTGTGCTGAGATACAGGCTGCTCCAACCTGCTGTAAAATGCTTGATTTCGAGAGTGAGCGAAACTAATGAAAACATTGTTGGGGTAAAACCTAAAGGGAAAGACCTAGCACCAAATTGCATTGGCCATCTGATCTAACTTCTGTAGGCAGTCAAAATGATCCTTAGAATTATTCCCTACCTTATTCCTGTGCTGAGATACAGGCTGCTCCAACCTGCTGTAAAATGCTTGATTTCGAGAGTGAGCGAAACTAATGAAAACATTGTTGGGGTAACACCTAAAGGGAAAGACCTAGCACCAAATTGCATTGGCCATCTGATCTAACTTCTGGAGGCAGTCAAAATGATCCTTAGAATTCTTCCCTACCTTATTCCTGTGCTGAGATACAGGCTGCTCCAACCTGCTGTAAAATGCTTGATTTCGAGAGTGAGCGAAACTAATGAAAACATTGTTGCGGTAAAACCTAAAGGGAAAGGCCTAGCACCAAATTGCATTGGCCATCTGATCTAACTTCTGGAGGCAGTCAAAATGATCCTTAGAATTCTTCCCTACCTTATTCCTGTGCTGAGATACAGGCTGCTCCAACCTGCTGTAAAATGCTTGATTTCGAGAGTGAGCGAAACTAATGAAAACATTGTTGGGGTAAAACCTAAAGGGAAAGGCCTAGCACCAAATCCAATTTGCCATCTGATCTAACTTCTGGAGGCAGTCAAAATGATCCTTAGAATTCTTCCCTACCTTATTCCTGTGCTGAGATACAGGCTGCTCCAACCTGCTGTAAAATGCTTGATTTCGAGAGTGAGCGAAACTAATGAAAACATTGTTGGGGTAAAACCTAAAGGGAAAGACCTAGCACCAAATCCAATTTGCCATCTGATCTAACTTCTGGAGGCAGTCAAAATGATCCTTAGAATTCTTCCCTACCTTATTCCTGTGCTGAGATACAGGCTGCTCCAACCTGCTGTAAAATGCTTGATTTCGAGAGTGAGCGAAACTAATGAAAACATTGTTGGGGTAAAACCTAAAGGGAAAGACCTAGCACCAAATTGCATTGGCCATCTGATCTAACTTCTGGAGGCAGTCAAAATGAGTATTTGAATTCTTCCCTACCTTATTCCTGTGCTGAGATACAGGCTGCTCCAACCTGCTGTAAAATGCTTGATTTCGAGAGTGAGCGAAACTAATGAAAACATTGTTGGGGTAAAACCTAAAGGGAAAGGCCTAGCACCAAATCCAATTTGCCATCTGATCTAACTTCTGGAGGCAGTCAAAATGATCCTTAGAATTCTTCCCTACCTTATTCCTGTGCTGAGATACAGGCTGCTCCAACCTGCTGTAAAATGCTTGATTTCGAGAGTGAGCGAAACTAATGAAAACATTGTTGGGGTAAAACCTAAAGGGAAAGACCTAGCACCAAATCCAATTTGCCATCTGATCTAACTTCTGGAGGCAGTCAAAATGATCCTTAGAATTCTTCCCTACCTTATTCCTGTGCTGAGATACAGGCTGCTCCAACCTGCTGTAAAATGCTTGATTTCGAGAGTGAGCGAAACTAATGAAAACATTGTTGGGGTAAAACCTAAAGGGAAAGACCTAGCACCAAATTCCATTGGCCATCTGATCTAACTTCTGGAGGCAGTCAAAATGATCCTTAGAATTCTTCCCTACCTTATTCCTGTGCTGAGATACAGGCTGCTCCAACCTGCTGTAAAATGCTTGATTTCGAGAGTGAGCGAAACTAATGAAAACATTGTTGGGGTAAAACCTAAAGGGAAAGACCTAGCACCAAATTCCATTGGCCATCTGATCTAACTTCTGGAGGCAGTCAAAATGATCCTTAGAATTCTTCCCTACCTTATTCCTGTGCTGAGATACAGGCTGCTCCAACCTGCTGTAAAATGCTTGATTTCGAGAGTGAGCGAAACTAATGAAAACATTGTTGGGGTAAAACCTAAAGGGAAAGACCTAGCACCAAATCCAATTTGCCATCTGATCTAACTTCTGGAGGCAGTCAAAATGATCCTTAGAATTCTTCCCTACCTTATTCCTGTGCTGAGATACAGGCTGCTCCAACCTGCTGTAAAATGCTTGATTTCGAGAGTGAGCGAAACTAATGAAAACATTGTTGGGGTAAAACCTAAAGGGAAAGACCTAGCACCAAATCCAATTTGCCATCTGATCTAACTTCTGGAGGCAGTCAAAATGATCCTTAGAATTCTTCCCTACCTTATTCCTGTGCTGAGATACAGGCTGCTCCAACCTGCTGTAAAATGCTTGATTTCGAGAGTGAGCGAAACTAATGAAAACATTGTTGGGGTAAAACCTAAAGGGAAAGACCTAGCACCAAATCCAATTTGCCATCTGATCTAACTTCTGGAGGCAGTCAAAATGATCCTTAGAATTCTTCCCTACCTTATTCCTGTGCTGAGATACAGGCTGCTCCAACCTGCTGTAAAATGCTTGATTTCGAGAGTGAGCGAAACTAATGAAAACATTGTTGGGGTAAAACCTAAAGGGAAAGACCTAGCACCAAATCCAATTTGCCATCTGATCTAACTTCTGGAGGCAGTCAAAATGATCCTTAGAATTCTTCCCTACCTTATTCCTGTGCTGAGATACAGGCTGCTCCAACCTGCTGTAAAATGCTTGATTTCGAGAGTGAGCGAAACTAATGAAAACATTGTTGGGGTAAAACCTAAAGGGAAAGACCTAGCACGAAATTGCATTGGCCATCTGATCTAACTTCTGGAGGCAGTCAAAATGATCCTTAGAATTCTTCCCTACCTTATTCCTGTGCTGAGATACAGGCTGCTCCAACCTGCTGTAAAATGCTTGATTTCGAGAGTGAGCGAAACTAATGAAAACATTGTTGGGGTAAAACCTAAAGGGAAAGGCCTAGCACCAAATTGCATTGGCCTTCTGATCGAACTTCTGGAGGCAGTCAAAATGAGTATTTGAATTCTTCCCTACCTTATTCCTGTGCTGAGATACAGGCTGCTCCAACCTGCTGTAAAATGCTTGATTTCGAGAGTGAGCGAAACTAATGAAAACATTGTTGGGGTAAAACCTAAAGGGAAAGACCTAGCACCAAATCCAATTTGCCATCTGATCTAACTTCTGGAGGCAGTCAAAATGATCCTTAGAATTCTTCCCTACCTTATTCCTGTGCTGAGATACAGGCTGCTCCAACCTGCTGTAAAATGCTTGATTTCGAGAGTGAGCGAAACTAATGAAAACATTGTTGGGGTAAAACCTAAAGGGAAAGACCTAGCACCAAATCCAATTTGCCATCTGATCTAACTTCTGGAGGCAGTCAAAATGATCCTTAGAATTCTTCCCTACCTTATTCCTGTGCTGAGATACAGGCTGCTCCAACCTGCTGTAAAATGCTTGATTTCGAGAGTGAGCGAAACTAATGAAAACATTGTTGGGGTAAAACCTAAAGGGAAAGGCCTAGCACCAAATCCAATTTGCCATCTGATCTAACTTCTGGAGGCAGTCAAAATGAGTATTTGAATTCTTCATTACCTTATTCCTGTGCTGAGATACAGGCTGCTCCAACCTGCTGTAAAATGCTTGATTTCGAGAGTGAGCGAAACTAATGAAAACATTGTTGGGGTAAAACCTAAAGGGAAAGGCCTAGCACCAATTTGCATTGGCCATCTGATCTAACTTCTGGAGGCAGTCAAAATGATCCTTAGAATTCTTCCCTACCTTATTCCTGTGCTGAGATACAGGCTGCTCCAACCTGCTGTAAAATGCTTGATTTCGAGAGTGAGCGAAACTAATGAAAACATTGTTGGGGTAAAACCTAAAGGGAAAGACCTAGCACCAAATTGCATTGGCCATCTGATCTAACTTCTGTAGGCAGTCAAAATGATCCTTAGAATTATTCCCTACCTTATTCCTGTGCTGAGATACAGGCTGCTCCAACCTGCTGTAAAATGCTTGATTTCGAGAGTGAGCGAAACTAATGAAAACATTGTTGGGGTAACACCTAAAGGGAAAGACCTAGCACCAAATTGCATTGGCCATCTGATCTAACTTCTGGAGGCAGTCAAAATGATCCTTAGAATTCTTCCCTACCTTATTCCTGTGCTGAGATACAGGCTGCTCCAACCTGCTGTAAAATGCTTGATTTCGAGAGTGAGCGAAACTAATGAAAACATTGTTGGGGTAAAACCTAAAGGGAAAGACCTAGCACCAAATTGCATTGGCCATCTGATCTAACTTCTGGAGGCAGTCAAAATGAGTATTTGAATTCTTCCCTACCTTATTCCTGTGCTGAGATACAGGCTGCTCCAACCTGCTGTAAAATGCTTGATTTCGAGAGTGAGCGAAACTAATGAAAACATTGTTGGGGTAAAACCTAAAGGGAAAGGCCTAGCACCAAATCCAATTTGCCATCTGATCTAACTTCTGGAGGCAGTCAAAATGATCCTTAGAATTCTTCCCTACCTTATTCCTGTGCTGAGATACAGGCTGCTCCAACCTGCTGTAAAATGCTTGATTTCGAGAGTGAGCGAAACTAATGAAAACATTGTTGGGGTAAAACCTAAAGGGAAAGACCTAGCACCAAATCCAATTTGCCATCTGATCTAACTTCTGGAGGCAGTCAAAATGATCCTTAGAATTCTTCCCTACCTTATTCCTGTGCTGAGATACAGGCTGCTCCAACCTGCTGTAAAATGCTTGATTTCGAGAGTGAGCGAAACTAATGAAAACATTGTTGGGGTAAAACCTAAAGGGAAAGACCTAGCACCAAATTCCATTGGCCATCTGATCTAACTTCTGGAGGCAGTCAAAATGATCCTTAGAATTCTTCCCTACCTTATTCCTGTGCTGAGATACAGGCTGCTCCAACCTGCTGTAAAATGCTTGATTTCGAGAGTGAGCGAAACTAATGAAAACATTGTTGGGGTAAAACCTAAAGGGAAAGACCTAGCACCAAATTCCATTGGCCATCTGATCTAACTTCTGGAGGCAGTCAAAATGATCCTTAGAATTCTTCCCTACCTTATTCCTGTGCTGAGATACAGGCTGCTCCAACCTGCTGTAAAATGCTTGATTTCGAGAGTGAGCGAAACTAATGAAAACATTGTTGGGGTAAAACCTAAAGGGAAAGACCTAGCACCAAATCCAATTTGCCATCTGATCTAACTTCTGGAGGCAGTCAAAATGAGCCTTAGAATTCTTCCCTACCTTATTCCTGTGCTGAGATACAGGCTGCTCCAACCTGCTGTAAAATGCTTGATTTCGAGAGTGAGCGAAACTAATGAAAACATTGTTGGGGTAAAACCTAAAGGGAAAGACCTAGCACCAAATCCAATTTGCCATCTGATCTAACTTCTGGAGGCAGTCAAAATGAGTATTAGAATTCTTCCCTACCTTATTCCTGTGCTGAGATACAGGCTGCTCCAACCTGCTGTAAAATGCTTGATTTCGAGAGTGAGCGAAACTAATGAAAACATTGTTGGGGTAAAACCTAAAGGGAAAGACCTAGCACGAAATTGCATTGGCCATCTGATCTAACTTCTGGAGGCAGTCAAAATGATCCTTAGAATTCTTCCCTACCTTATTCCTGTGCTGAGATACAGGCTGCTCCAACCTGCTGTAAAATGCTTGATTTCGAGAGTGAGCGAAACTAATGAAAACATTGTTGGGGTAAAACCTAAAGGGAAAGGCCTAGCACCAAATTGCATTGGCCTTCTGATCGAACTTCTGGAGGCAGTCAAAATGAGTATTTGAATTCTTCCCTACCTTATTCCTGTGCTGAGATACAGGCTGCTCCAACCTGCTGTAAAATGCTTGATTTCGAGAGTGAGCGAAACTAATGAAAACATTGTTGGGGTAAAACCTAAAGGGAAAGACCTAGCACCAAATCCAATTTGCCATCTGATCTAACTTCTGGAGGCAGTCAAAATGATCCTTAGAATTCTTCCCTACCTTATTCCTGTGCTGAGATACAGGCTGCTCCAACCTGCTGTAAAATGCTTGATTTCGAGAGTGAGCGAAACTAATGAAAACATTGTTGGGGTAAAACCTAAAGGGAAAGACCTAGCACCAAATCCAATTTGCCATCTGATCTAACTTCTGGAGGCAGTCCAAATGATCCTTAGAATTCTTCCCTACCTTATTCCTGTGCTGAGATACAGGCTGCTCCAACCTGCTGTAAAATGCTTGATTTCGAGAGTGAGCGAAACTAATGAAAACATTGTTGGGGTAAAACCTAAAGGGAAAGACCTAGCACCAAATCCAATTTGCCATCTGATCTAACTTCTGGAGGCAGTCAAAATGATCCTTAGAATTCTTCCCTACCTTATTCCTGTGCTGAGATACAGGCTGCTCCAACCTGCTGTAAAATGCTTGATTTCGAGAGTGAGCGAAACTAATGAAAACATTGTTGGGGTAAAACCTAAAGGGAAAGACCTAGCACCAAATTGCATTGGCCATCTGATCTAACTTCTGGAGGCAGTCAAAATGAGTATTTGAATTCTTCCCTACCTTATTCCTGTGCTGAGATACAGGCTGCTCCAACCTGCTGTAAAATGCTTGATTTCGAGAGTGAGCGAAACTAATGAAAACATTGTTGGGGTAAAACCTAAAGGGAAAGGCCTAGCACCAAATCCAATTTGCCATCTGATCTAACTTCTGGAGGCAGTCAAAATGATCCTTAGAATTCTTCCCTACCTTATTCCTGTGCTGAGATACAGGCTGCTCCAACCTGCTGTAAAATGCTTGATTTCGAGAGTGAGCGAAACTAATGAAAACATTGTTGGGGTAAAACCTAAAGGGAAAGACCTAGCACCAAATCCAATTTGCCATCTGATCTAACTTCTGGAGGCAGTCAAAATGATCCTTAGAATTCTTCCCTACCTTATTCCTGTGCTGAGATACAGGCTGCTCCAACCTGCTGTAAAATGCTTGATTTTGAGAGTGAGCGAAACTAATGAAAACATTGTTGGGGTAAAACCTAAAGGGAAAGACCTAGCACCAAATTCCATTGGCCATCTGATCTAACTTCTGGAGGCAGTCAAAATGATCCTTAGAATTCTTCCCTACCTTATTCCTGTGCTGAGATACAGGCTGCTCCAACCTGCTGTAAAATGCTTGATTTCGAGAGTGAGCGAAACTAATGAAAACATTGTTGGGGTAAAACCTAAAGGGAAAGACCTAGCACCAAATTCCATTGGCCATCTGATCTAACTTCTGGAGGCAGTCAAAATGATCCTTAGAATTCTTCCCTACCTTATTCCTGTGCTGAGATACAGGCTGCTCCAACCTGCTGTAAAATGCTTGATTTCGAGAGTGAGCGAAACTAATGAAAACATTGTTGGGGTAAAACCTAAAGGGAAAGACCTAGCACCAAATCCAATTTGCCATCTGATCTAACTTCTGGAGGCAGTCAAAATGAGCCTTAGAATTCTTCCCTACCTTATTCCTGTGCTGAGATACAGGCTGCTCCAACCTGCTGTAAAATGCTTGATTTCGAGAGTGAGCGAAACTAATGAAAACATTGTTGGGGTAAAACCTAAAGGGAAAGACCTAGCACCAAATCCAATTTGCCATCTGATCTAACTTCTGGAGGCAGTCAAAATGATCCTTAGAATTCTTCCCTACCTTATTCCTGTGCTGAGATACAGGCTGCTCCAACCTGCTGTAAAATGCTTGATTTCGAGAGTGAGCGAAACTAATGAAAACATTGTTGGGGTAAAACCTAAAGGGAAAGACCTAGCACCAAATCCAATTTGCCATCTGATCTAACTTCTGGAGGCAGTCAAAATGAGTATTTGAATTCTTCCCTACCTTATTCCTGTGCTGAGATACAGGCTGCTCCAACCTGCTGTAAAATGCTTGATTTCGAGAGTGAGCGAAACTAATGAAAACATTGTTGGGGTAAAACCTAAAGGGAAAGACCTAGCACCAAATCCAATTTGCCATCTGATCAAACTTCTGGAGGCAGTCAAAATGAGTATTAGAATTCTTCCCTACCTTATTCCTGTGCTGAGATACAGGCTGCTCCAACCTGCTGTAAAATGCTTGATTTCGAGAGTGAGCGAAACTAATGAAAACATTGTTGGGGTAAAACCTAAAGGGAAAGACCTAGCACGAAATTGCATTGGCCATCTGATCTAACTTCTGGAGGCAGTCAAAATGATCCTTAGAATTCTTCCCTACCTTATTCCTGTGCTGAGATACAGGCTGCTCCAACCTGCTGTAAAATGCTTGATTTCGAGAGTGAGCGAAACTAATGAAAACATTGTTGGGGTAAAACCTAAAGGGAAAGGCCTAGCACCAAATTGCATTGGCCTTCTGATCGAACTTCTGGAGGCAGTCAGAATGAGTATTTGAATTCTTCCCTACCTTATTCCTGTGCTGAGATACAGGCTGCTCCAACCTGCTGTAAAATGCTTGATTTCGAGAGTGAGCGAAACTAATGAAAACATTGTTGGGGTAAAACCTAAAGGGAAAGACCTAGCACCAAATTGCATTGGCCATCTGATCTAACTTCTGGAGGCAGTCAAAATGAGTATTTGAATTCTTCCCTACCTTATTCCTGTGCTGAGATACAGGCTGCTCCAACCTGCTGTAAAATGCTTGATTTCGAGAGTGAGCGAAACTAATGAAAACATTGTTGGGGTAAAACCTAAAGGGAAAGGCCTAGCACCAAATCCAATTTGCCATCTGATCTAACTTCTGGAGGCAGTCAAAATGATCCTTAGAATTCTTCCCTACCTTATTCCTGTGCTGAGATACAGGCTGCTCCAACCTGCTGTAAAATGCTTGATTTCGAGAGTGAGCGAAACTAATGAAAACATTGTTGGGGTAAAACCTAAAGGGAAAGACCTAGCACCAAATCCAATTTGCCATCTGATCTAACTTCTGGAGGCAGTCAAAATGATCCTTAGAATTCTTCCCTACCTTATTCCTGTGCTGAGATACAGGCTGCTCCAACCTGCTGTAAAATGCTTGATTTCGAGAGTGAGCGAAACTAATGAAAACATTGTTGGGGTAAAACCTAAAGGGAAAGACCTAGCACCAAATCCAATTTGCCATCTGATCTAACTTCTGGAGGCAGTCAAAATGAGCCTTAGAATTCTTCCCTACCTTATTCCTGTGCTGAGATACAGGCTGCTCCAACCTGCTGTAAAATGCTTGATTTCGAGAGTGAGCGAAACTAATGAAAACATTGTTGGGGTAAAACCTAAAGGGAAAGACCTAGCACCAAATCCAATTTGCCATCTGATCTAACTTCTGGAGGCAGTCAAAATGAGTATTAGAATTCTTCCCTACCTTATTCCTGTGCTGAGATACAGGCTGCTCCAACCTGCTGTAAAATGCTTGATTTCGAGAGTGAGCGAAACTAATGAAAACATTGTTGGGGTAAAACCTAAAGGGAAAGACCTAGCACGAAATTGCATTGGCCATCTGATCTAACTTCTGGAGGCAGTCAAAATGATCCTTAGAATTCTTCCCTACCTTATTCCTGTGCTGAGATACAGGCTGCTCCAACCTGCTGTAAAATGCTTGATTTCGAGAGTGAGCGAAACTAATGAAAACATTGTTGGGGTAAAACCTAAAGGGAAAGGCCTAGCACCAAATTGCATTGGCCTTCTGATCGAACTTCTGGAGGCAGTCAAAATGAGTATTTGAATTCTTCCCTACCTTATTCCTGTGCTGAGATACAGGCTGCTCCAACCTGCTGTAAAATGCTTGATTTCGAGAGTGAGCGAAACTAATGAAAACATTGTTGGGGTAAAACCTAAAGGGAAAGACCTAGCACCAAATCCAATTTGCCATCTGATCTAACTTCTGGAGGCAGTCAAAATGATCCTTAGAATTCTTCCCTACCTTATTCCTGTGCTGAGATACAGGCTGCTCCAACCTGCTGTAAAATGCTTGATTTCGAGAGTGAGCGAAACTAATGAAAACATTGTTGGGGTAAAACCTAAAGGGAAAGACCTAGCACCAAATCCAATTTGCCATCTGATCTAACTTCTGGAGGCAGTCAAAATGATCCTTAGAATTCTTCCCTACCTTATTCCTGTGCTGAGATACAGGCTGCTCCAACCTGCTGTAAAATGCTTGATTTCGAGAGTGAGCGAAACTAATGAAAACATTGTTGGGGTAAAACCTAAAGGGAAAGACCTAGCACCAAATCCAATTTGCCATCTGATCTAACTTCTGGAGGCAGTCAAAATGATCCTTAGAATTCTTCCCTACCTTATTCCTGTGCTGAGATACAGGCTGCTCCAACCTGCTGTAAAATGCTTGATTTCGAGAGTGAGCGAAACTAATGAAAACATTGTTGGGGTAAAACCTAAAGGGAAAGACCTAGCACCAAATTGCATTGGCCATCTGATCTAACTTCTGGAGGCAGTCAAAATGAGTATTTGAATTCTTCCCTACCTTATTCCTGTGCTGAGATACAGGCTGCTCCAACCTGCTGTAAAATGCTTGATTTCGAGAGTGAGCGAAACTAATGAAAACATTGTTGGGGTAAAACCTAAAGGGAAAGGCCTAGCACCAAATCCAATTTGCCATCTGATCTAACTTCTGGAGGCAGTCAAAATGATCCTTAGAATTCTTCCCTACCTTATTCCTGTGCTGAGATACAGGCTGCTCCAACCTGCTGTAAAATGCTTGATTTCGAGAGTGAGCGAAACTAATGAAAACATTGTTGGGGTAAAACCTAAAGGGAAAGACCTAGCACCAAATCCAATTTGCCATCTGATCTAACTTCTGGAGGCAGTCAAAATGATCCTTAGAATTCTTCCCTACCTTATTCCTGTGCTGAGATACAGGCTGCTCCAACCTGCTGTAAAATGCTTGATTTCGAGAGTGAGCGAAACTAATGAAAACATTGTTGGGGTAAAACCTAAAGGGAAAGACCTAGCACCAAATTCCATTGGCCATCTGATCTAACTTCTGGAGGCAGTCAAAATGATCCTTAGAATTCTTCCCTACCTTATTCCTGTGCTGAGATACAGGCTGCTCCAACCTGCTGTAAAATGCTTGATTTCGAGAGTGAGCGAAACTAATGAAAACATTGTTGGGGTAAAACCTAAAGGGAAAGACCTAGCACCAAATTCCATTGGCCATCTGATCTAACTTCTGGAGGCAGTCAAAATGATCCTTAGAATTCTTCCCTACCTTATTCCTGTGCTGAGATACAGGCTGCTCCAACCTGCTGTAAAATGCTTGATTTCGAGAGTGAGCGAAACTAATGAAAACATTGTTGGGGTAAAACCTAAAGGGAAAGACCTAGCACCAAATCCAATTTGCCATCTGATCTAACTTCTGGAGGCAGTCAAAATGAGCCTTAGAATTCTTCCCTACCTTATTCCTGTGCTGAGATACAGGCTGCTCCAACCTGCTGTAAAATGCTTGATTTCGAGAGTGAGCGAAACTAATGAAAACATTGTTGGGGTAAAACCTAAAGGGAAAGACCTAGCACCAAATCCAATTTGCCATCTGATCTAACTTCTGGAGGCAGTCAAAATGATCCTTAGAATTCTTCCCTACCTTATTCCTGTGCTGAGATACAGGCTGCTCCAACCTGCTGTAAAATGCTTGATTTCGAGAGTGAGCGAAACTAATGAAAACATTGTTGGGGTAAAACCTAAAGGGAAAGACCTAGCACCAAATCCAATTTGCCATCTGATCTAACTTCTGGAGGCAGTCAAAATGAGTATTAGAATTCTTCCCTACCTTATTCCTGTGCTGAGATACAGGCTGCTCCAACCTGCTGTAAAATGCTTGATTTCGAGAGTGAGCGAAACTAATGAAAACATTGTTGGGGTAAAACCTAAAGGGAAAGACCTAGCACGAAATTGCATTGGCCATCTGATCTAACTTCTGGAGGCAGTCAAAATGATCCTTAGAATTCTTCCCTACCTTATTCCTGTGCTGAGATACAGGCTGCTCCAACCTGCTGTAAAATGCTTGATTTCGAGAGTGAGCGAAACTAATGAAAACATTGTTGGGGTAAAACCTAAAGGGAAAGGCCTAGCACCAAATTGCATTGGCCTTCTGATCGAACTTCTGGAGGCAGTCAAAATGAGTATTTGAATTCTTCCCTACCTTATTCCTGTGCTGAGATACAGGCTGCTCCAACCTGCTGTAAAATGCTTGATTTCGAGAGTGAGCGAAACTAATGAAAACATTGTTGGGGTAAAACCTAAAGGGAAAGACCTAGCACCAAATCCAATTTGCCATCTGATCTAACTTCTGGAGGCAGTCAAAATGATCCTTAGAATTCTTCCCTACCTTATTCCTGTGCTGAGATACAGGCTGCTCCAACCTGCTGTAAAATGCTTGATTTCGAGAGTGAGCGAAACTAATGAAAACATTGTTGGGGTAAAACCTAAAGGGAAAGACCTAGCACCAAATCCAATTTGCCATCTGATCTAACTTCTGGAGGCAGTCAAAATGATCCTTAGAATTCTTCCCTACCTTATTCCTGTGCTGAGATACAGGCTGCTCCAACCTGCTGTAAAATGCTTGATTTCGAGAGTGAGCGAAACTAATGAAAACATTGTTGGGGTAAAACCTAAAGGGAAAGACCTAGCACCAAATCCAATTTGCCATCTGATCTAACTTCTGGAGGCAGTCAAAATGATCCTTAGAATTCTTCCCTACCTTATTCCTGTGCTGAGATACAGGCTGCTCCAACCTGCTGTAAAATGCTTGATTTCGAGAGTGAGCGAAACTAATGAAAACATTGTTGGGGTAAAACCTAAAGGGAAAGACCTAGCACCAAATTGCATTGGCCATCTGATCTAACTTCTGGAGGCAGTCAAAATGAGTATTTGAATTCTTCCCTACCTTATTCCTGTGCTGAGATACAGGCTGCTCCAACCTGCTGTAAAATGCTTGATTTCGAGAGTGAGCGAAACTAATGAAAACATTGTTGGGGTAAAACCTAAAGGGAAAGGCCTAGCACCAAATCCAATTTGCCATCTGATCTAACTTCTGGAGGCAGTCAAAATGATCCTTAGAATTCTTCCCTACCTTATTCCTGTGCTGAGATACAGGCTGCTCCAACCTGCTGTAAAATGCTTGATTTCGAGAGTGAGCGAAACTAATGAAAACATTGTTGGGGTAAAACCTAAAGGGAAAGACCTAGCACCAAATCCAATTTGCCATCTGATCTAACTTCTGGAGGCAGTCAAAATGATCCTTAGAATTCTTCCCTACCTTATTCCTGTGCTGAGATACAGGCTGCTCCAACCTGCTGTAAAATGCTTGATTTCGAGAGTGAGCGAAACTAATGAAAACATTGTTGGGGTAAAACCTAAAGGGAAAGACCTAGCACCAAATTCCATTGGCCATCTGATCTAACTTCTGGAGGCAGTCAAAATGATCCTTAGAATTCTTCCCTACCTTATTCCTGTGCTGAGATACAGGCTGCTCCAACCTGCTGTAAAATGCTTGATTTCGAGAGTGAGCGAAACTAATGAAAACATTGTTGGGGTAAAACCTAAAGGGAAAGACCTAGCACCAAATTCCATTGGCCATCTGATCTAACTTCTGGAGGCAGTCAAAATGATCCTTAGAATTCTTCCCTACCTTATTCCTGTGCTGAGATACAGGCTGCTCCAACCTGCTGTAAAATGCTTGATTTCGAGAGTGAGCGAAACTAATGAAAACATTGTTGGGGTAAAACCTAAAGGGAAAGACCTAGCACCAAATCCAATTTGCCATCTGATCTAACTTCTGGAGGCAGTCAAAATGAGCCTTAGAATTCTTCCCTACCTTATTCCTGTGCTGAGATACAGGCTGCTCCAACCTGCTGTAAAATGCTTGATTTCGAGAGTGAGCGAAACTAATGAAAACATTGTTGGGGTAAAACCTAAAGGGAAAGACCTAGCACCAAATCCAATTTGCCATCTGATCTAACTTCTGGAGGCAGTCAAAATGATCCTTAGAATTCTTCCCTACCTTATTCCTGTGCTGAGATACAGGCTGCTCCAACCTGCTGTAAAATGCTTGATTTCGAGAGTGAGCGAAACTAATGAAAACATTGTTGGGGTAAAACCTAAAGGGAAAGACCTAGCACCAAATCCAATTTGCCATCTGATCTAACTTCTGGAGGCAGTCAAAATGATCCTTAGAATTCTTCCCTACCTTATTCCTGTGCTGAGATACAGGCTGCTCCAACATGCTGTAAAATGCTTCATTTCGAGAGTGAGCGAAACTAATGAAAACATTGTTGGGGTAAAACCTAAAGGGAAAGACCTAGCACCAAATCCAATTTGCCATCTGATCTAACTTCTGGAGGCAGTCAAAATGAGTATTAGAATTCTTCCCTACCTTATTCCTGTGCTGAGATACAGGCTGCTCCAACCTGCTGTAAAATGCTTGATTTCGAGAGTGAGCGAAACTAATGAAAACATTGTTGGGGTAACACCTAAAGGGAAAGACCTAGCACCAAATTGCATTGGCCATCTGATCTAACTTCTGGAGGCAGTCAAAATGATCCTTAGAATTCTTCCCTACCTTATTCCTGTGCTGAGATACAGGCTGCTCCAACCTGCTGTAAAATGCTTGATTTCGAGAGTGAGCGAAACTAATGAAAACATTGTTGGGGTAAAACCTAAAGGGAAAGGCCTAGCACCAAATTGCATTGGCCTTCGGATCGAACTTCTGGAGGCAGTCAAAATGAGTATTTGAATTCTTCCCTACCTTATTCCTGTGCTGAGATACAGGCTGCTCCAACCTGCTGTAAAATGCTTGATTTCGAGAGTGAGCGAAACTAATGAAAACATTGTTGGGGTAAAACCTAAAGGGAAAGACCTAGCACCAAATCCAATTTGCCATCTGATCTAACTTCTGGAGGCAGTCAAAATGAGCCTTAGAATTCTTCCCTACCTTATTCCTGTGCTGAGATACAGGCTGCTCCAACCTGCTGTAAAATGCTTGATTTCGAGAGTGAGCGAAACTAATGAAAACATTGTTGGGGTAAAACCTAAAGGGAAAGACCTAGCACCAAATCCAATTTGCCATCTGATCTAACTTCTGGAGGCAGTCAAAATGATCCTTAGAATTCTTCCCTACCTTATTCCTGTGCTGAGATACAGGCTGCTCCAACCTGCTGTAAAATGCTTGATTTCCAGAGTGAGCGAAACTAATGAAAACATTGTTGGGGTAAAACCTAAAGGGAAAGACCTAGCACCAAATCCAATTTGCCATCTGATCTAACTTCTGGAGGCAGTCAAAATGATCCTTAGAATTCTTCCCTACCTTATTCCTGTGCTGAGATACAGGCTGCTCCAACCTGCTGTAAAATGCTTGATTTCGAGAGTGAGCGAAACTAATGAAAACATTGTTGGGGTAAAACCTAAAGGGAAAGGCCTAGCACCAAATTGCATTGGCCATCTGATCTAACTTCTGGAGGCAGTCAAAATGATCCTTAGAATTCTTCCCTACCTTATTCCTGTGCTGAGATACAGGCTGCTCCAACCTGCTGTAAAATGCTTGATTTCGAGAGTGAGCGAAACTAATGAAAACATTGTTGGGGTAAAACCTAAAGGGAAAGACCTAGCACCAAATTGCATTGGCCATCTGATCTAACTTCTGGAGGCAGTCAAAATGATCCTTAGAATTCTTCCCTACCTTATTCCTGTGCTGAGATACAGGCTGCTCCAACCTGCTGTAAAATGCTTGATTTCGAGAGTGAGCGAAACTAATGAAAACATTGTTGGGGTAAAACCTAAAGGGAAAGACCTAGCACCAAATTGCATTGGCCATCTGATCTAACTTCTGGAGGCAGTCAAAATGATCCTTACAATTCTTCCCTACCTTATTCCTGTGCTGAGATACAGGCTGCTCCAACCTGCTGTAAAATGCTTGATTTCGAGAGTGAGCGAAACTGATGAAAACATTGTTGGGGTAAAACCTAAAGGGAAAGACCTAGCACCAAATCCAATTTGCCATCTGATCTAACTTCTGGAGGCAGTCAAAATGATCCTTAGAATTCTTCCCTACCTTATTCCTGTGCTGAGATACAGGCTGCTCCAACCTGCTGTAAAATGCTTGATTTCGAGAGTGAGCGAAACTAATGAAAACATTGTTGGGGTAAAACCTAAAGGGAAAGACCTAGCACGAAATTGCATTGGCCATCTGATCTAACTTCTGGAGGCAGTCAAAATGATCCTTAGAATTCTTCCCTACCTTATTCCTGTGCTGAGATACAGGCTGCTCCAACCTGCTGTAAAATGCTTGATTTCGAGAGTGAGCGAAACTAATGAAAACATTGTTGGGGTAAAACCTAAAGGGAAAGGCCTAGCACCAAATTGCATTGGCCATCTGATCTAACTTCTGGAGGCAGTCAAAATGAGTATTTGAATTCTTCCCTACCTTATTCCTGTGCTGAGATACAGGCTGCTCCAACCTGCTGTAAAATGCTTGATTTCGAGAGTGAGCGAAACTAATGAAAACATTGTTGGGGTAAAACCTAAAGGGAAAGGCCTAGCACCAAATTTCATTGGCCATCTGATCTAACTTCTGGAGGCAGTCAAAATGATCCTTAAATTCTTCCCTACCTTATTCCTGTGCTGAGATACAGGCTGCTCCAACCTGCTGTAAAATGCTTGATTTCGAGAGTGAGCGAAACTAATGAAAACATTGTTGGGGTAAAACCTAAAGGGAAAGACCTAGCACCAAATCCAATTTGCCATCTGATCTAACTTCTGGAGGCAGTCAAAATGATCCTTAGAATTCTTCCCTACCTTATTCCTGTGCTGAGATACAGGCTGCTCCAACCTGCTGTAAAATGCTTGATTTCGAGAGTGAGCGAAACTAATGAAAACATTGTTGGGGTAAAACCTAAAGGGAAAGACCTAGCACCAAATCCAATTTGCCATCTGATCTAACTTCTGGAGGCAGTCAAAATGATCCTTAGAATTCTTCCCTACCTTATTCCTGTGCTGAGATACAGGCTGCTCCAACCTGCTGTAAAATGCTTGATTTCGAGAGTGAGCGAAACTAATGAAAACATTGTTGGGGTAAAACCTAAAGGGAAAGACCTAGCACCAAATTCCATTGGCCATCTGATCTAACTTCTGGAGGCAGTCAAAATGATCCTTAGAATTCTTCCCTACCTTATTCCTGTGCTGAGATACAGGCTGCTCCAACCTGCTGTAAAATGCTTGATTTCGAGAGTGAGCGAAACTAATGAAAACATTGTTGGGGTAAAACCTAAAGGGAAAGACCTAGCACCAAATCCAATTTGCCATCTGATCTAACTTCTGGAGGCAGTCAAAATGAGCCTTAGAATTCTTCCCTACCTTATTCCTGTGCTGAGATACAGGCTGCTCCAACCTGCTGTAAAATGCTTGATTTCGAGAGTGAGCGAAACTAATGAAAACATTGTTGGGGTAAAACCTAAAGGGAAAGACCTAGCACCAAATTGCATTGCCCATCTGATCTAACTTCTGGAGGCAGTCAAAATGATCCTTAGAATTCTTCCCTACCTTATTCCTGTGCTGAGATACAGGCTGCTCCAACCTGCTGTAAAATGCTTGATTTCGAGAGTGAGCGAAACTAATGAAAACATTGTTGGGGTAAAACCTAAAGGGAAAGACCTAGCACCAAATCCAATTGGCCATCTGATCTAACTTCTGGAGGCAGTCAAAATGATCCTTAGAATTCTTCCCTACCTTATTCCTGTGCTGAGATACAGGCTGCTCCAACCTGCTGTAAAATGCTTGATTTCGAGAGTGAGCGAAACTAATGAAAACATTGTTGGGGTAAAACCTAAAGGGAAAGACCTAGCACCAAATCCAATTTGCCATCTGATCTAACTTCTGGAGGCAGTCAAAATGATCCTTAGAATTCTTCCCTACCTTATTCCTGTGCTGAGATACAGGCTGCTCCAACCTGCTGTAAAATGCTTGATTTCGAGAGTGAGCGAAACTAATGAAAACATTGTTGGGGTAAAACCTAAAGGGAAAGGCCTAGCGCCAAATTGCATTGGCCATCTGATCTAACTTCTGGAGGCAGTCAAAATGATCCTTAGAATTCTTCCCTACCTTATTCCTGTGCTGAGATACAGGCTGCTCCAACCTGCTGTAAAATGCTTGATTTCGAGAGTGAGCGAAACTAATGAAAACATTGTTGGGGTAAAACCTAAAGGGAAAGACCTAGCACCAAATCCAATTTGCCATCTGATCTAACTTCTGGAGGCAGTCAAAATGATCCTTAGACTTCTTCCCTACCTTATTCCTGTGCTGAGATACAGGCTGCTCCAACCTGCTGTAAAATGCTTGATTTCGAGAGTGAGCGAAACTAATGAAAACATTGTTGGGGTAAAACCTAAAGGGAAAGACCTAGCACCAAATCCAATTTGCCATCTGATCTAACTTCTGGAGGCAGTCAAAATGATCCTTAGAATTCTTCCCTACCTTATTCCTGTGCTGAGATACAGGCTGCTCCAACCTGCTGTAAAATGCTTGATTTCGAGAGTGAGCGAAACTAATGAAAACATTGTTGGGGTAAAACCTAAAGGGAAAGACCTAGCACCAAATCCAATTTGCCATCTGATCTAACTTCTGGAGGCAGTCAAAATGATCCTTAGAATTCTTCCCTACCTTATTCCTGTGCTGAGATACAGGCTGCTCCAACCTGCTGTAAAATGCTTGATTTCGAGAGTGAGCGAAACTAATGAAAACATTGTTGGGGTAAAACCTAAAGGGAAAGACCTAGCACCAAATCCAATTTGCCATCTGATCTAACTTCTGGAGGCAGTCAAAATGAGCCTTAGAATTCTTCCCTACCTTATTCCTGTGCTGAGATACAGGCTGCTCCAACCTGCTGTAAAATGCTTGATTTCGAGAGTGAGCGAAACTAATGAAAACATTGTTGGGGTAAAACCTAAAGGGAAAGGCCTAGCACCAAATCCAATTTGCCATCTGATCTAACTTCTGGAGGCAGTCAAAATGATCCTTAGAATTCTTCCCTACCTTATTCCTGTGCTGAGATACAGGCTGCTCCAACCTGCTGTAAAATGCTTGATTTCGAGAGTGAGCGAAACTAATGAAAACATTGTTGGGGTAAAACCTAAAGGGAAAGGCCTAGCACCAAATCCAATTTGCCATCTGATCTAACTTCTGGAGGCAGTCAAAATGATCCTTAGAATTCTTCCCTACCTTATTCCTGTGCTGAGATACAGGCTGCTCCAACCTGCTGTAAAATGCTTGATTTCGAGAGTGAGCGAAACTAATGAAAACATTGTTGGGGTAAAACCTAAAGGGAAAGACCTAGCACCAAATCCAATTTGCCATCTGATCTAACTTCTGGAGGCAGTCAAAATGATCCTTAGAATTCTTCCCTACCTTATTCCTGTGCTGAGATACAGGCTGCTCCAACCTGCTGTAAAATGCTTGATTTCGAGAGTGAGCGAAACTAATGAAAACATTGTTGGGGTAAAACCTAAAGGGAAAGACCTAGCACCAAATCCAATTTGCCATCTGATCTAACTTCTGGAGGCAGTCAAAATGAGCCTTAGAATTCTTCCCTACCTTATTCCTGTGCTGAGATACAGGCTGCTCCAACCTGCTGTAAAATGCTTGATTTCGAGAGTGAGCGAAACTAATGAAAACATTGTTGGGGTAAAACCTAAAGGGAAAGACCTAGCACCAAATCCAATTTGCCATCTGATCTAACTTCTGGAGGCAGTCAAAATGATCCTTAGAATTCTTCCCTACCTTATTCCTGTGCTGAGATACAGGCTGCTCCAACCTGCTGTAAAATGCTTGATTTCGAGAGTGAGCGAAACTAATGAAAACATTGTTGGGGTAAAACCTAAAGGGAAAGACCTAGCACCAAATCCAATTTGCCATCTGATCTAACTTCTGGAGGCAGTCAAAATGATCCTTAGAATTCTTCCCTACCTTATTCCTGTGCTGAGATACAGGCTGCTCCAACCTGCTGTAAAATGCTTGATTTCGAGAGTGAGCGAAACTAATGAAAACATTGTTGGGGTAAAACCTAAAGGGAAAGACCTAGCACCAAATCCAATTGGCCATCTGATCTAACTTCTGGAGGCAGTCAAAATGAGCCTTAGAATTCTTCCCTACCTTATTCCTGTGCTGAGATACAGGCTGCTCCAACCTGCTGTAAAATGCTTGATTTCGAGAGTGAGCGAAACTAATGAAAACATTGTTGGGGTAAAACCTAAAGGGAAAGACCTAGCACCAAATCCAATTTGCCATCTGATCTAACTTCTGGAGGCAGTCCAAATGAGCCTTAGAATTCTTCCCTACCTTATTCCTGTGCTGAGATACAGGCTGCTCCAACCTGCTGTAAAATGCTTGATTTCGAGAGTGAGCGAAACTAATGAAAACATTGTTGGGGTAAAACCTAAAGGGAAAGACCTAGCACCAAATCCAATTTGCCATCTGATCTAACTTCTGGAGGCAGTCAAAATGATCCTTAGAATTCTTCCCTACCTTATTCCTGTGCTGAGATACAGGCTGCTCCAACCTGCTGTAAAATGCTTGATTTCGAGAGTGAGCGAAACTAATGAAAACATTGTTGGGGTAAAACCTAAAGGGAAAGACCTAGCACCAAATCCAATTTGCCATCTGATCTAACTTCTGGAGGCAGTCAAAATGATCCTTAGAATTCTTCCCTACCTTATTCCTGTGCTGAGATACAGGCTGCTCCAACCTGCTGTAAAATGCTTGATTTCCAGAGTGAGCGAAACTAATGAAAACATTGTTGGGGTAAAACCTAAAGGGAAAGACCTAGCACCAAATCCAATTTGCCATCTGATCTAACTTCTGGAGGCAGTCAAAATGATCCTTAGAATTCTTCCCTACCTTATTCCTGTGCTGAGATACAGGCTGCTCCAACCTGCTGTAAAATGCTTGATTTCGAGAGTGAGCGAAACTAATGAAAACATTGTTGGGGTAAAACCTAAAGGGAAAGACCTAGCACCAAATCCAATTTGCCATCTGATCTAACTTCTGGAGGCAGTCAAAATGAGCCTTAGAATTCTTCCCTACCTTATTCCTGTGCTGAGATACAGGCTGCTCCAACCTGCTGTAAAATGCTTGATTTCGAGAGTGAGCGAAACTAATGAAAACATTGTTGGGGTAAAACCTAAAGGGAAAGACCTAGCACCAAATCCAATTTGCCATCTGATCTAACTTCTGGAGGCAGTCAAAATGAGCCTTAGAATTCTTCCCTACCTTATTCCTGTGCTGAGATACAGGCTGCTCCAACCTGCTGTAAAATGCTTGATTTCGAGAGTGAGCGAAACTAATGAAAACATTGTTGGGGTAAAACCTAAAGGGAAAGACCTAGCACCAAATCCAATTTGCCATCTGATCTAACTTCTGGAGGCAGTCAAAATGATCCTTAGAATTCTTCCCTACCTTATTCCTGTGCTGAGATACAGGCTGCTCCAACCTGCTGTAAAATGCTTGATTTCGAGAGTGAGCGAAACTAATGAAAACATTGTTGGGGTAAAACCTAAAGGGAAAGACCTAGCACCAAATCCAATTTGCCATCTGATCTAACTTCTGGAGGCAGTCAAAATGAGCCTTAGAATTCTTCCCTACCTTATTCCTGTGCTGAGATACAGGCTGCTCCAACCTGCTGTAAAATGCTTGATTTCGAGAGTGAGCGAAACTAATGAAAACATTGTTGGGGTAAAACCTAAAGGGAAAGACCTAGCACCAAATCCAATTTGCCATCTGATCTAACTTCTGGAGGCAGTCAAAATGAGCCTTAGAATTCTTCCCTACCTTATTCCTGTGCTGAGATACAGGCTGCTCCAACCTGCTGTAAAATGCTTGATTTCGAGAGTGAGCGAAACTAATGAAAACATTGTTGGGGTAAAACCTAAAGGGAAAGACCTAGCACCAAATCCAATTTGCCATCTGATCTAACTTCTGGAGGCAGTCAAAATGAGCCTTAGAATTCTTCCCTACCTTATTCCTGTGCTGAGATACAGGCTGCTCCAACCTGCTGTAAAATGCTTGATTTCGAGAGTGAGCGAAACTAATGAAAACATTGTTGGGGTAAAACCTAAAGGGAAAGACCTAGCACCAAATCCAATTTGCCATCTGATCTAACTTCTGGAGGCAGTCAAAATGATCCTTAGAATTCTTCCCTACCTTATTCCTGTGCTGAGATACAGGCTGCTCCAACCTGCTGTAAAATGCTTGATTTCGAGAGTGAGCGAAACTAATGAAAACATTGTTGGGGTAAAACCTAAAGGGAAAGACCTAGCACCAAATCCAATTTGCCATCTGATCTAACTTCTGGAGGCAGTCAAAATGATCCTTAGAATTCTTCCCTACCTTATTCCTGTGCTGAGATACAGGCTGCTCCAACCTGCTGTAAAATGCTTGATTTCGAGAGTGAGCGAAACTAATGAAAACATTGTTGGGGTAAAACCTAAAGGGAAAGACCTAGCACCAAATCCAATTTGCCATCTGATCTAACTTCTGGAGGCAGTCAAAATGATCCTTAGAATTCTTCCCTACCTTATTCCTGTGCTGAGATACAGGCTGCTCCAACCTGCTGTAAAATGCTTGATTTCGAGAGTGAGCGAAACTAATGAAAACATTGTTGGGGTAAAACCTAAAGGGAAAGACCTAGCACCAAATCCAATTTGCCATCTGATCTAACTTCTGGAGGCAGTCAAAATGATCCTTAGAATTCTTCCCTACCTTATTCCTGTGCTGAGATACAGGCTGCTCCAACCTGCTGTAAAATGCTTGATTTCGAGAGTGAGCGAAACTAATGAAAACATTGTTGGGGTAAAACCTAAAGGGAAAGACCTAGCACCAAATCCAATTTGCCATCTGATCTAACTTCTGGAGGCAGTCAAAATGAGCCTTAGAATTCTTCCCTACCTTATTCCTGTGCTGAGATACAGGCTGCTCCAACCTGCTGTAAAATGCTTGATTTCGAGAGTGAGCGAAACTAATGAAAACATTGTTGGGGTAAAACCTAAAGGGAAAGACCTAGCACCAAATCCAATTTGCCATCTGATCTAACTTCTGGAGGCAGTCAAAATGATCCTTAGAATTCTTCCCTACCTTATTCCTGTGCTGAGATACAGGCTGCTCCAACCTGCTGTAAAATGCTTGATTTCGAGAGTGAGCGAAACTAATGAAAACATTGTTGGGGTAAAACCTAAAGGGAAAGACCTAGCACCAAATCCAATTTGCCATCTGATCTAACTTCTGGAGGCAGTCAAAATGATCCTTAGAATTCTTCCCTACCTTATTCCTGTGCTGAGATACAGGCTGCTCCAACCTGCTGTAAAATGCTTGATTTCCAGAGTGAGCGAAACTAATGAAAACATTGTTGGGGTAAAACCTAAAGGGAAAGACCTAGCACCAAATCCAATTTGCCATCTGATCTAACTTCTGGAGGCAGTCAAAATGATCCTTAGAATTCTTCCCTACCTTATTCCTGTGCTGAGATACAGGCTGCTCCAACCTGCTGTAAAATGCTTGATTTCGAGAGTGAGCGAAACTAATGAAAACATTGTTGGGGTAAAACCTAAAGGGAAAGACCTAGCACCAAATCCAATTTGCCATCTGATCTAACTTCTGGAGGCAGTCAAAATGAGCCTTAGAATTCTTCCCTACCTTATTCCTGTGCTGAGATACAGGCTGCTCCAACCTGCTGTAAAATGCTTGATTTCCAGAGTGAGCGAAACTAATGAAAACATTGTTGGGGTAAAACCTAAAGGGAAAGACCTAGCACCAAATCCAATTTGCCATCTGATCTAACTTCTGGAGGCAGTCAAAATGATCCTTAGAATTCTTCCCTACCTTATTCCTGTGCTGAGATACAGGCTGCTCCAACCTGCTGTAAAATGCTTGATTTCGAGAGTGAGCGAAACTAATGAAAACATTGTTGGGGTAAAACCTAAAGGGAAAGACCTAGCACCAAATCCAATTTGCCATCTGATCTAACTTCTGGAGGCAGTCAAAATGATCCTTAGAATTCTTCCCTACCTTATTCCTGTGCTGAGATACAGGCTGCTCCAACCTGCTGTAAAATGCTTGATTTCGAGAGTGAGCGAAACTAATGAAAACATTGTTGGGGTAAAACCTAAAGGGAAAGACCTAGCACCAAATCCAATTTGCCATCTGATCTAACTTCTGGAGGCAGTCAAAATGATCCTTAGAATTCTTCCCTACCTTATTCCTGTGCTGAGATACAGGCTGTTCCAACCTGCTGTAAAATGCTTGATTTCGAGAGTGAGCGAAACTAATGAAAACATTGTTGGGGTAAAACCTAAAGGGAAAGACCTAGCACCAAATCCAATTTGCCATCTGATCTAACTTCTGGAGGCAGTCAAAATGAGCCTTAGAATTCTTCCCTACCTTATTCCTGTGCTGAGATACAGGCTGCTCCAACCTGCTGTAAAATGCTTGATTTCGAGAGTGAGCGAAACTAATGAAAACATTGTTGGGGTAAAACCTAAAGGGAAAGACCTAGCACCAAATCCAATTTGCCATCTGATCTAACTTCTGGAGGCAGTCAAAATGAGCCTTAGAATTCTTCCCTACCTTATTCCTGTGCTGAGATACAGGCTGCTCCAACCTGCTGTAAAATGCTTGATTTCGAGAGTGAGCGAAACTAATGAAAACATTGTTGGGGTAAAACCTAAAGGGAAAGACCTAGCACCAAATCCAATTTGCCATCTGATCTAACTTCTGGAGGCAGTCAAAATGAGCCTTAGAATTCTTCCCTACCTTATTCCTGTGCTGAGATACAGGCTGCTCCAACCTGCTGTAAAATGCTTGATTTCGAGAGTGAGCGAAACTAATGAAAACATTGTTGGGGTAAAACCTAAAGGGAAAGACCTAGCACCAAATCCAATTTGCCATCTGATCTAACTTCTGGAGGCAGTCAAAATGAGCCTTAGAATTCTTCCCTACCTTATTCCTGTGCTGAGATACAGGCTGCTCCAACCTGCTGTAAAATGCTTGATTTCGAGAGTGAGCGAAACTAATGAAAACATTGTTGGGGTAAAACCTAAAGGGAAAGACCTAGCACCAAATCCAATTTGCCATCTGATCTAACTTCTGGAGGCAGTCAAAATGAGCCTTAGAATTCTTCCCTACCTTATTCCTGTGCTGAGATACAGGCTGCTCCAACCTGCTGTAAAATGCTTGATTTCGAGAGTGAGCGAAACTAATGAAAACATTGTTGGGGTAAAACCTAAAGGGAAAGACCTAGCACCAAATCCAATTTGCCATCTGATCTAACTTCTGGAGGCAGTCAAAATGATCCTTAGAATTCTTCCCTACCTTATTCCTGTGCTGAGATACAGGCTGCTCCAACCTGCTGTAAAATGCTTGATTTCGAGAGTGAGCGAAACTAATGAAAACATTGTTGGGGTAAAACCTAAAGGGAAAGACCTAGCACCAATCCAATTTGCCATCTGATCTAACTTCTGGAGGCAGTCAAAATGAGCCTTAGAATTCTTCCCTACCTTATTCCTGTGCTGAGATACAGGCTGCTCCAACCTGCTGTAAAATGCTTGATTTCGAGAGTGAGCGAAACTAATGAAAACATTGTTGGGGTAAAACCTAAAGGGAAAGACCTAGCACCAAATCCAATTTGCCATCTGATCTAACTTCTGGAGGCAGTCAAAATGATCCTTAGAATTCTTCCCTACCTTATTCCTGTGCTGAGATACAGGCTGCTCCAACCTGCTGTAAAATGCTTGATTTCGAGAGTGAGCGAAACTAATGAAAACATTGTTGGGGTAAAACCTAAAGGGAAAGACCTAGCACCAAATCCAATTTGCCATCTGATCTAACTTCTGGAGGCAGTAAAAATGATCCTTAGAATTCTTCCCTACCTTATTCCTGTGCTGAGATACAGGCTGCTCCAACCTGCTGTAAAATGCTTGATTTCGAGAGTGAGCGAAACTAATGAAAACATTGTTGGGGTAAAACCTAAAGGGAAAGACCTAGCACCAAATCCAATTTGCCATCTGATCTAACTTCTGGAGGCAGTCAAAATGATCCTTAGAATTCTTCCCTACCTTATTCCTGTGCTGAGATACAGGCTGCTCCAACCTGCTGTAAAATGCTTGATTTCGAGAGTGAGCGAAACTAATGAAAACATTGTTGGGGTAAAACCTAAAGGGAAAGACCTAGCACCAAATCCAATTTGCCATCTGATCTAACTTCTGGAGGCAGTCAAAATGATCCTTAGAATTCTTCCCTACCTTATTCCTGTGCTGAGATACAGGCTGCTCCAACCTGCTGTAAAATGCTTGATTTCGAGAGTGAGCGAAACTAATGAAAACATTGTTGGGGTAAAACCTAAAGGGAAAGACCTAGCACCAAATCCAATTTGCCATCTGATCTAACTTCTGGAGGCAGTCAAAATGATCCTTAGAATTCTTCCCTACCTTATTCCTGTGCTGAGATACAGGCTGCTCCAACCTGCTGTAAAATGCTTGATTTCGAGAGTGAGCGAAACTAATGAAAACATTGTTGGGGTAAAACCTAAAGGGAAAGACCTAGCACCAAATCCAATTTGCCATCTGATCTAACTTCTGGAGGCAGTCAAAATGAGCCTTAGAATTCTTCCCTACCTTATTCCTGTGCTGAGATACAGGCTGCTCCAACCTGCTGTAAAATGCTTGATTTCGAGAGTGAGCGAAACTAATGAAAACATTGTTGGGGTAAAACCTAAAGGGAAAGACCTAGCACCAAATCCAATTTGCCATCTGATCTAACTTCTGGAGGCAGTCAAAATGAGCCTTAGAATTCTTCCCTACCTTATTCCTGTGCTGAGATACAGGCTGCTCCAACCTGCTGTAAAATGCTTGATTTCGAGAGTGAGCGAAACTAATGAAAACATTGTTGGGGTAAAACCTAAAGGGAAAGACCTAGCACCAAATCCAATTTGCCATCTGATCTAACTTCTGGAGGCAGTCAAAATGATCCTTAGAATTCTTCCCTACCTTATTCCTGTGCTGAGATACAGGCTGCTCCAACCTGCTGTAAAATGCTTGATTTCGAGAGTGAGCGAAACTAATGAAAACATTGTTGGGGTAAAACCTAAAGGGAAAGACCTAGCACCAAATCCAATTTGCCATCTGATCTAACTTCTGGAGGCAGTCAAAATGATCCTTAGAATTCTTCCCTACCTTATTCCTGTGCTGAGATACAGGCTGCTCCAACCTGCTGTAAAATGCTTGATTTCGAGAGTGAGCGAAACTAATGAAAACATTGTTGGGGTAAAACCTAAAGGGAAAGACCTAGCACCAAATCCAATTTGCCATCTGATCTAACTTCTGGAGGCAGTCAAAATGATCCTTAGAATTCTTCCCTACCTTATTCCTGTGCTGAGATACAGGCTGCTCCAACCTGCTGTAAAATGCTTGATTTCGAGAGTGAGCGAAACTAATGAAAACATTGTTGGGGTAAAACCTAAAGGGAAAGACCTAGCACCAAATCCAATTTGCCATCTGATCTAACTTCTGGAGGCAGTCAAAATGAGCATTTGAATTCTTCCCTACCTTATTCCTGTGCTGAGATACAGGCTGCTCCAACCTGCTGTAAAATGCTTGATTTCGAGAGTGAGCGAAACTAATGAAAACATTGTTGGGGTAAAACCTAAAGGGAAAGACCTAGCACCAATCCAATTTGCCATCTGATCTAACTTCTGGAGGCAGTCAAAATGATCCTTAGAATTCTTCCCTACCTTATTCCTGTGCTGAGATACAGGCTGCTCCAACCTGCTGTAAAATGCTTGATTTCGAGAGTGAGCGAAACTAATGAAAACATTGTTGGGGTAAAACCTAAAGGGAAAGACCTAGCACCAAATCCAATTTGCCATCTGATCTAACTTCTGGAGGCAGTCAAAATGAGCCTTAGAATTCTTCCCTACCTTATTCCTGTGCTGAGATACAGGCTGCTCCAACCTGCTGTAAAATGCTTGATTTCGAGAGTGAGCGAAACTAATGAAAACATTGTTGGGGTAAAACCTAAAGGGAAAGACCTAGCACCAAATCCAATTTGCCATCTGATCTAACTTCTGGAGGCAGTCAAAATGATCCTTAGAATTCTTCCCTACCTTATTCCTGTGCTGAGATACAGGCTGCTCCAACCTGCTGTAAAATGCTTGATTTCGAGAGTGAGCGAAACTAATGAAAACATTGTTGGGGTAAAACCTAAAGGGAAAGACCTAGCACCAAATCCAATTTGCCATCTGATCTAACTTCTGGAGGCAGTCAAAATGATCCTTAGAATTCTTCCCTACCTTATTCCTGTGCTGAGATACAGGCTGCTCCAACCTGCTGTAAAATGCTTGATTTCGAGAGGTGAGCGAAACTAATGAAAACATTGTTGGGGTAAAACCTAAAGGGAAAGACCTAGCACCAAATCCAATTTGCCATCTGATCTAACTTCTGGAGGCAGTCAAAATGAGCCTTAGAATTCTTCCCTACCTTATTCCTGTGCTGAGATACAGGCTGCTCCAACCTGCTGTAAAATGCTTGATTTCGAGAGTGAGCGAAACTAATGAAAACATTGTTGGGGTAAAACCTAAAGGGAAAGACCTAGCACCAAATCCAATTTGCCATCTGATCTAACTTCTGGAGGCAGTCAAAATGAGCCTTAGAATTCTTCCCTACCTTATTCCTGTGCTGAGATACAGGCTGCTCCAACCTGCTGTAAAATGCTTGATTTCGAGAGTGAGCGAAACTAATGAAAACATTGTTGGGGTAAAACCTAAAGGGAAAGACCTAGCACCAAATCCAATTTGCCATCTGATCTAACTTCTGGAGGCAGTCAAAATGATCCTTAGAATTCTTCCCTACCTTATTCCTGTGCTGAGATACAGGCTGCTCCAACCTGCTGTAAAATGCTTGATTTCGAGAGTGAGCGAAACTAATGAAAACATTGTTGGGGTAAAACCTAAAGGGAAAGACCTAGCACCAAATCCAATTTGCCATCTGATCTAACTTCTGGAGGCAGTCAAAATGAGCCTTAGAATTCTTCCCTACCTTATTCCTGTGCTGAGATACAGGCTGCTCCAACCTGCTGTAAAATGCTTGATTTCGAGAGTGAGCGAAACTAATGAAAACATTGTTGGGGTAAAACCTAAAGGGAAAGACCTAGCACCAAATCCAATTTGCCATCTGATCTAACTTCTGGAGGCAGTCAAAATGAGCCTTAGAATTCTTCCCTACCTTATTCCTGTGCTGAGATACAGGCTGCTCCAACCTGCTGTAAAATGCTTGATTTCGAGAGTGAGCGAAACTAATGAAAACATTGTTGGGGTAAAACCTAAAGGGAAAGACCTAGCACCAAATCCAATTTGCCATCTGATCTAACTTCTGGAGGCAGTCAAAATGAGCATTTGAATTCTTCCCTACCTTATTCCTGTGCTGAGATACAGGCTGCTCCAACCTGCTGTAAAATGCTTGATTTCGAGAGTGAGCGAAACTAATGAAAACATTGTTT
>NW_027144955.1:0-30193 GCF_026170545.1 Melanerpes formicivorus
CAACTGTCACCACAGACCTCATGACTAGACCATGGCACCAAGTGCCACGTCCCAATCTCCTCTTGAAGAGCCAATGCAGGCCCCAATGCATGAACCTGCATGGGTTCATGTCATCACCTCACCTCAGAGAAGAACCTTTATTTGATCCTTATAGAATCACAGAATGCTTTGGGTTGGAAAGGATCTTAAAGGTCATCTGTCCCCAACACACCTAGTACAGCTGCTAAGCTGGGACATCTTCAACCAGCTCTGGTTGCTCAGAGCCCTCTCCAGCCTGACCTGGAATGTGGCCAGGGATGAGGAATCTCCCACCTCTCTGGGGCACCCTGTGTGAGTGTTTCAAAACCCTCATAACAGAAAAAATAAAAAGTCCTTACTGCTCATCTAAATGTAGCCTCATTTAGTTTAAAAGCATTATCCTTTGTCCTGTTGCAACAGGTCCTGCTAAAAATACTGTCCCTGTATTTCTTATAGCCCCCCTTTAAGTACTGAAAAGCTACAATAAAACCATTTATAACAGAATCATAGTATTGTTTTGGTTGGAAAAGACGTCTAAGATCATCGACTCCAACCGTCAACTTAAGACCACCACGGCCATTGAACCGCGTCCCGAAGAGTGTTTTTAAACAGAATGCAGCTCTGCCGCATGTGCGGCCACACTGTTGATCCTGCAAACGACGCTAATCGGGGAAAAGCAATGGGCGGTTAGCTCGGGTTGTGTCCTCCTGCCGTCAGAGGCGGCTAACCTGCATCCGTCCGGTGCTCGCCGCACCGCCCCGCGGGGCCGCGCCCGAGCGCCGCGAGTCGCCCCAGTACCAACCCCCCCTCGCAGCCGGCAGTGGTGCTGCCCAGCCGGGTTGCTCAGTTGCTTCGCAACCACCGCGGCCCGCCGCCTCGCTGAGGGCCGGGCCAAGCCAAGCTAAGCTAAACTAAGCCAAGCCAAACTAATCTAAACTAAGCCAAGCCAAGCCAAGCCAAGTCGGGCCGCCGGCGTGGGTGTCCGGTGCCGGGCCGCCGAGCAGCGGCAGCTGCTGTGAGGGGACCAGCGGTGTTATCAGGAGCTCCCTCCGGGCCGTGAGGACGCGTGGGGCGGGGATTGTCCGGGCCTGCGGAGCAGCGCGGTGCCTGCAGAGGCCCCTTCGGGACGTCCAAGCATCCTTCCGACCCGGCTGGGGTTTGAGGAGTATGCGGCCCGGGTACGTGTTGTAGAACTCTAAGCCTTTCAGCCCCCTAA
Organism: Melanerpes formicivorus; assembly: GCF_026170545.1. Classification (NCBI taxonomy): domain Eukaryota; kingdom Metazoa; phylum Chordata; class Aves; order Piciformes; family Picidae; genus Melanerpes; species Melanerpes formicivorus. Next base: position 1,235 of record NW_027144955.1, read on the forward strand.
GAAACTCTACTAGCCTAGTTAGACGAAGTGGACCTTAAAAAGCACGTCGATTCTTTTGCAAGTCTGACGCAGCATGCAATGGCATTAAACAGCATCGCTTTCTGGTGGTGAGGTGTGCTAGGAGCTGTGTGAGACACACAGGAACTATAAAACACAAGTGCTGACAAAAGACTCTGGTCTGAAGGGATTTAGAGCGAGTTTTGCCGTGGCTTCCAAAGGATGCAGGATTTCACAGTCCCCGAATTCTCCTGGTAGTGGCTTTGCAGAAAATAAAGTCATATGAAGGATAGACACAGGGATCTTGGAAAACTTAAGAACATCAGTTAATCAGTCAGATTGCAGGACCTTGGCACATAAACATTTGTATTAGCCCTTTGAGGAATACTTGATGAAATTTGGTGAGTGGTGAAGACATCATCCCTTTAAATTGCTGGTAAGATTACACCTGGAATCCTTTGCTAATGTGAATCTGTCTACAGCCTTTCAAAACTTGTGTTCCTGATGAGGAATGCAGACCAAGAGAAGCTGTATAAATTAAAGTTTAACAGCATGAGTGAAAGAATGTAAGCCCTGTGTTAAGAAATTGTTTAAGCATGTTTTTGTTGGAGTTTGGATGGTCTTGCTACTTCAGAAGAAATTCACTGTGGTGCACAGTAATACATTTCCTCCTACAGATGTTCTGTTGCAAGTGAAAAATTGGTACTCGCAGCCATGGAGTGGAAAATGTTATCGAGGTCGTGGTACTGGCAGCACTTTATTTTATAGTTCTTGTTTATTTGTTATTTAATACTGCACAAAGCTACCAACCAAAACAGCATTTCATGAGCTGGAAGTGCCTCTCAACTTCTGCCTGAAAGATCTAGAGCAGACTACAAAACCGGACAAATACCATAGATGAAACCATAAAGTGTAATGGAGGAGGTGGACCTCTTCAGTCCTCAGAAGTGCTGATCCAGCAATGTTGGGCATCACTTTGATGGTCCCCTCTGCCCTACTTCCCTCCAATTTTTATTGATCGGTGTTAATTTTAGGTGATGCCCTTTACAGTCATTCCAGCCAGTATGAGAGTGTTAAAGTGACTAACACAATACCACTTCTGGTACTAACGATTCAACTTTGAAACTGTTGAATCTTAAAGTGCTGCCACATTGCTGATCATGCAGTTGAACTCTGTTGTCCAAGCAGCTAATCAGCCTTTGTGCCGCTGCTCCAGGAGCAGGAAGGTGCCTCATGACTTGAGCCTGGCAGCAGGAGTCTGTGTTGTCTAGCATTGTTGAGTTCAAGTGTAAATTGATATTAACGTGGCATCATCCTGAGCTGCTCACCCACCTTCCTGGTCATGAAGAAACCCCACAAAATTGTGGAGTTTCAGCTGCCTTCTTGAGGGCTGAAAAGCCCAGCATGGCTTTTGCACTCAATACTTTTTCCAAAGGTATCTTGTCTTTTTTTCTCTATGCAGTTCTCTGGTTTGTAGGAGAACCAAGGGCTATTTGCTGTATTTAGGGAAGATAATTTCTTCTGGATGGATTGTGTCTGGTGTCCTTCTTGTGTAATATTTGCACTTGTAATTAGAGAATTTTATGTTCTGATAACTGTGCTTACTTAACACAGGACCTATAATACCCACAGCCTTCTGGGTTTACAGTTATCTTCACTAAACAAATAACCCAGATGATGTTTATCTAAACAAAAGATTCAAATGCCAACTTTCTTATCCCTCATATTAATATTTAAAACTTGAAAGTTACTCTGCAAGTTAACAACCCAAACACTGAGGAGGGATAGGAAAAACAACTCTGCAGAAATCAGTTTGGATAGTGGAGTTATCAGCAGAACCTCGCCTCCTCTGTGCTGCAGGAAGAGAGAGATGTTTGTTACAGAGTCCTGAAAGTCAAATATCTCAAATAATCCCTAGAACAAATGAACATGCCCACAGTGCTGGGGCTAGTGGTGGGAGCAAGGTTTCCTAGAATCAGTCTGTCCTTGTACTTGGCACACACAGTGCTTCAGTAAGGAAGCAGGTAACTTCCTCTCCTAAATGTTTTGGGGTGGTTTTTTTTTTTTAAGTTTTAGGCAACAAATGCTTCCAGTGCAAGTGAAGATACTATGATCATTACATTATTTTGATTTGCCCTCAGGTGCTGAGGGATTTTAGTACCATCCAGACTCCATTTCTGTCCTAACATGGACGTTGTTCAGCCAGCCTCCACAGAAATCATAACTGCTAAGAAATCCTCTGAGAAAATACCCAGTGTCCTTCTGGACAGCCTTGTGGAGGAACCTGAAAAAAGACCTGTCCCTAATCATCTGCTGGAATCAAGTAAGTTTCTGCTCTCTGGTGATTCTCTAACTTTGGAGCAATCCTAGGAGGCACTTTACTTTTTCTTTTTTACAACTCACAGGCTAATCTCCCATCCTGTTGCTTCAGCTTCCTGTGATCCCAAATCATAGGAGAGGCAGTCAGGAAAGAAATAATGGTTCTACTGATCCTGGCTGGCCCTGAAGTTTTGGTGTGGGTTGTTGAAGTCATCATGCCAAGAGCTAAACTGGCAACAGGATCATGGCTCTGGTGGGGCAGTAGTAATAGTAGTAATGCTTTACCTTACCATCTTCAAGGAGTAATGCCTGCTTAACAGGAGAAATAATTGCTGTCTTTTTTTTTTTTCTCCATAATACATGGAGTGCAACATAAATAATGTAAGCCAAAGTCATCATGTGTGTTTCACCTGGTCTCCTTTTCTACCAATGTTATGGTCTGTCTCTGCAGAGATCTTTTCAGAGCTTCAGAGGAGCAAGTTTATACAGGCTGAGCCTGCTGTGTTACACTATGGTGGATATGAAGTTGGAAAACATCACCAACAGAAGCTGGTAAGTGTCAGAGCAGGGATCCTCTTGGGTCTTCTGAAAGGACAACAAAAGCTGAGTGAACCGCTTGTGGTCATGAGGCATTTTGCTCTGTGGAGTGCTCTAAAAAGCATCACTTGCAATCAGTGGCCCTGCGGTAACAAAAGAGATGAGTACCATGCTGAGTGCATCACTGGCCTCTATGGTCTCTCTTTTACCTCTCTGCTTCACATGACTTGCACACGTTGAATGGAGGATTCATGCTTCAACTCCATATGAGAGAGTTTTCAAAATGTACTTGGACTGCCACTGTGCCTGCAAACATGTTCACTGGTGGGAAAGTTTTGAAAGCATCCCTGGCCTTCTGCCAGGATCAGTTTTATCTAAGGAAAGAAGCTTGCTGCATAGATTTGATTACCTTTCCTTGCGAATAGTTTGGGTAATTTCTTTTCTTCTCCCTGGTTTCTCTTTGTCTGCCTTCTGTATTCATGTGGTAAGTGCTTTGAGGCAGAGGATGGGTGATTATGGTGGACTAAGTTCTCCAGATATAATGAAAGTAAACAAGATGCAGGAGGCTTTAGGGACTGAACTGTCACCATCCAAAGATATTTGGGTTGTGATTCAAAACAAAACCATAGAATATTACATTGTTTCTATTATTTTAGACCTCTGTAAAGGCAAACTCCATGGGTTATTTCATTTTTGGTTCCTTTTATACATAAGCAAAACAGGGCCAGAATTTGATTCAAGACTTTTACTCCTAGGTGAGGAATTGTGACTCGGTTCCAAAGAATAAAAATGCAGGCTGCAAGGCTGACATAGTTGTCTTTTAAATTCAGAGCATGTTGTGAATTATTTCTGCTAAAGTAAAAATGATTGCTTCCTGGTTGAATGCAGCTTCTTTGCTATGGATGGTCTCACGAAAAGTACAGTTGGCTTTCTCAATTGACTTACAGTAAAGTGGTTTGCAATTTTGTTTGTGGTTTGTTTTTTTTTTGTTCAACAGAAGCTGATAAATGTTTCTGGCGATGTAATAAGCCTTCACATAATACCACCCCAGACAAAGTATTTTCAGATCAAATACACCAAAGCAGTAAGTGTCAGAAAGTCTTCACACTGCTCTTTGCCTGCAGCCCTGGTTTTGTGTCATGTAAACAGCTTTTACATGCATTTGATCTTAATGTTGGGTCATTTTCTAGCACCAGCTTGTCCCTGGCTTTTCCTATGCAGTTACTGTTGACTTTTGTCCTGATGAGTGGCGGTATTACTATGACTGCATCCGAATTCACTGTCAGGTGAGGATTTATTCTAAAATATATTTACAGTTGGAATGGAATGAAACAATTGTTAGGACATGGTAATGATAAAAGCGCAGTGAATCTCCTAGAGTCACACGGGTTTGTTTTTTCCCAGGAAGTCATGATTGGAGTACTTCATTTTAAGTACTTGCATTTTTTCTCTCTGTCAACATCCCAGACTTGTGGGTAGCCTGTCTTCCTTATTCTCTTACTGTCTGCCAGGAGATCAGTCTTTGTGCCACACTGATGGCAATATTAGCTGAGGAGTTCTGGGAAAACTGTGGATGGATACTGGGAAAACCAGATGGGTACTGAAAACAGGAAGAATATTGATACCCTGAGGTGCAGCACAGTGATCTTGAAGATGTTTTATGCCCACTTATTGTCCAACCTTTACAGAAACTTGTTCTTTCTTTATTCACTGTAAGAAATAAAGATTTGCCCTCTTTTTTTTTTTTATTGCCAGGGAGAAGATACATTACTCATTCCTGTGCATGCCTACCCTGCTGTGAATGTAGAATTGCCATCATTTATAAATCTGTCTGATGTGTCAGTTGGTAAGAGGTGAGTCAAGGACAGACATTTGTCCACAATTTGTGAGACATACACAAAATCTGAAAAAAAAAAAAATCTCATTTTCCTCTATTTGTACAACTTAATGTCTTAGAAATGTTGAGGAAGTCAGCTACCATCTGGACTGCAAAATAATTCTGTGCATGAACCGTTTCAAACACGCATTCACAAGTAAATGCTGCACAAACTAAACATGTACATAGGTGGAACTGGGGTTTCAGTCAGTCAACTTCATTCATTGTATGGTGAAGCAGCATGGCTGCTGTTCATAATCTGTACACTCCCAAGTGCTACCCTTTCTAGCATTAATAAGTCCTAAGTGAATGGATCTTCCTTTCCAGATGAAGCCTTCTGGAAATGAAGGTATGAGCTGATAATGGTCTAGAGATGATCAGTCATTAGATTTGTTTCTTCTGTTTAAAAATATTTAAAGTGGTCTCCTGATGTAAAACTCTAAGTGGCATAGACTATTCATATTAGTCTATTCCAGTGTCTGAAGGGGGCCTACAAGAAGGCTGGGGAGGGACATTTCAGGATATGAGGTAGTGATAGGAATAGGGGGAATGGAATCAAGCTGGAGGTGGGGAGATTCAGGCTGGACGTGAGGAGGAAGTTCTTCACCATGAGAGTGGTGAAGCCCTGGAATGGGTTGTCCAGGGAGCTGGTTGAAGCCCCATCCCTGGAGGTGTTTAAGACCAGGCTAGATGAGGTTCTGACCAGCCTGATCTAGTGTGGGGTGTCCCTGCCCATGGCAGGGGGATTGGAACTAGATGATCCTTGTGGTCCCTTCCAACCCTGACTGATACTATGATACTATTGCACAGATGTAACACTGACTGTTCTCACTAAATAATTGGTAGTAATTATTAGTAGGAACTGTGAAGGAGAGAAGGAGAATGGAGATCCTGCTGATTAGGGTCTAGTTCTGTAGTGTATTGACTATATTGTAATTATGGTGATTTGTCAAGATTTGAGTGAATTCTAAGAACTAGCAGCTAGATTTTGGGTTAGCCTGTGAGTTGAAAGTAACTCAGGAGTTTTACTGAAGCACAGAAATATGACTAGGCAAGGCACATGCAAGGAAAATAAAGGTTTCTGCAGTAAAAATGAGCTAGGCATTGTAGGATGAAAGTTTGTGTCCTATTTTTGATTTGTTTTTCTAATCTCAATCTGTTAACTCCAGTGAATCTGTTAGAAGTGATGTTACAGCTTTTTCACAGGGTTAAACATACCTCCAGCTTTCTGGGTGCCTCTAGACATGATGTGATTCTGCTTATTTGCTCAATTTTCATAACAAGTGCTGAAATGTGCATAATTTTCCTACTCTCATAATGCAGAGATGAGACAGGGACACATCCAAGTGCCGGGTTCTGCACATTGGCCACAACAACCCCATGCAGTGCTACAGGCTGGGGTCAGAGTGGCTGGAGAGCGGCCAGGCAGAGAGGGACCTGGGGGTGCTGGTTGATGGTAGGATGAACATGAGCCTGCAGTGTGCCCCGGTGGCCAGGAGGGCCAATGGCATCCTGGCCTGCATTAAGAACAGTGTGGCCAGCAGGAGCAGGGAGGTCATTCTGCCCCTGTACACTGCACTGCTTAGGCCACACCTCGAGTACTGTGTCCAGTTCTGGGCCCCTCAGTTTAGGAAGGATGTTGACTTGCTGGAACGAGTCCAGAGAAGGGCAACAAAGTTAGTGAGGGGCTTGGAACACAAGCCCTATGAGGAGAGGCTGAGGGAGCTGGGGCTGCTTAGCCTGGAGAGGAGGAGACTCAGGGGTGACCTTATTGCTCTCTACAACTACCTGAAGAGGGGTTGTAAACAGGCAGAGGTTGGTCTCTTCTCCCAGGCAGCCAGCACGAGAACAAGAGGACACAGTCTCAGGCTGCGCCAGGGGAAGTTCAGGCTGGAGGTCAGGCGGAAGTTTTACACAGAGAGAGTGATTGCCCATTGGAATGGGCTGCCTGGGGAGGTGGTGGAGTTGCCGTCACTGGAGGTGTTCAGGAGGAGACTTGACAGGGTGCTTGGTTGCATGGGTTAGTTGATTAGGTGGTGTTGGATGATAGGTTGGACATGATGATCTTGAAGGTCTCTTCCAACCTGGTCTGGTCTATTCTATTCTATTCTATTCTATTCTATTCTATTCTATTCTATTCTATTCTATTCTATTCTATTCTATTCTATTCTACCATTTTAAACAATGGGAGTACAATTTTAAACAATGGGAAAAATTTTCAGCACAACAGGGGTACTGAGGGATACAGGCATACCTGAGGGAATTTGGAAGAGATCCTGAGGAGAAAAGGGATGGTTTTGAAACTTTTTTTTTTTACCAGTATTTTTCATCATGAGGCTGTTAAAAGCTTTCTTAAAAATGAAAGCTCTCTGACACACTTGATGCTATACCAAGGCAGCCCAGGGGACTATGGGCCTAATCTGTAGCCCATGGAGCTCAATGGAAAAACTGCCTTTTAGTTCCATCAGTTTTGGATAGGATCTATATTCTACCACCTGGTTTTAGGTACAGAATGTCCATCAGGCAACAGGCGGCATAGTTGTCTTGGTTTTAAGGCACTTACTGTGGAAACTGCACTATACCTTAAAACAAATTACCTCCCTGGTCTGCTATTAGATCTTCTTCACGAGCAGGTCATATTAAGGCAGAGAAGGAAGGACTTTGTGGTTATTGTTTATTTCCTCAGGCATATCAAAATGTGCTCTCCAAAGGAACACTGTGTATAACATGCATTCTTTGTTAATCAGCAGGGTAGGATTTCAGTCAGACAGTTTACAAAAGCCAGGAATAAGCCTGGGTAAATTGGTCTTGATTTGCAGGCTGATGGATGATGTTACACCAATGCTTTTGTGTTTCAATTTGATGTGTGAAAATAGATGCATACAAAAGCAAGGCAGCTTGAAAAGTTGTGTGCTAATACCCCTCACACAACCTTCATGAGACATAAAGGGCTTTTATGAAAATCAGGCCATGGCATCATTATTTCTACGGTGGCTCAAGTCTAGTTGTTCTGATGTGCTGGAGTTCTCAACGCTTTTGAATACTGCACAGTCTTTTCTCATCATCTTCCACAAAGAGGGCTAGGGGAGAAGGCTGATTTCTCATTCTGTACTTACTGCTGTTCCAGTCTGCTTGCTAGATATGGCAGTTTGTAAGAGGGTTTGTGAGGGTATGCATAAATAACATCTAAAATGTAAATGTTATAATTTTTTTTCTGTAATGAGATTCTGTACGGGTAGGAGGAAGTAAGTTGAGATGTAAAATATCCAGCCTTCAAATCAAGATTTAGCTCTCATTTCCTCACTGAATGAAAGATCTGAAAGATTTTGCTATTTTGGAACAAGGAATGACTATTTTCCCACCAAGTAACTCATCCCTCTGAACACAGATAAATTTATTGTGTGTTGTGTGTAATATTTGGAGACTTGATGGGGTGCTTGGTGCCATGGGTTAGTTGTTTAGGTGGGTTGGATTGGTTGATGGGTTGGATGTGATGATCTTGAAGGTCTCTTGCAACCTGGTTTGGTTTATTCTAAATAAAGGTTTACTCTAAATATGTTTTATTCCAGCCTTTAATTAATGACCATCAATTTCTTTCTTCCTTTCTCTCTTTTCAGCAAGGAGTATGTTATCCCCTTACAGTGCAGCTGTCCAGTAGATTTTGAATTCTACATTGATATTATTCAGCCTCACAGAGCCTTCACTGTCCAGCCAACATTTGGTAGATTGAAATTACTTAAAATTCTAAATGTTATATCTGTGTTTATTAAGTGTAGTTACTTGTGACAGTGTATTCAGGGCTGTACAGAAAAAGCCTTTGCCTCAGGGTGTTTCCAGGTAAGTGCAAGCTGATAAATGTTAGCCATGGCAAATAGCTGGCAGATTTCTTTTGTCAATGCCCAGCTACAGAACTCTGGCAAAATATGGAATGTTTTAAACAATCCATCTGGCCTTTGTCTGCTCTCTTTGCTTGTTTGGCCTTTGGAAAGGAGAGAGGCAGGAAGGCCAGCATTCACCTTTTCATTGCACTGTTCTCCAAGGGCTGTCTCCTGTCCTATTAAAGGAACAGATACCTATCTTTGTGGAATAAGTATGCATCATGTTACTTGACTGGGGGCACAGAGGAAGTAAAAGGTGATCTCTACTCTATCAGACATATACTCATGCCTATCTTTCTCCAGTAGTCTGGAAGAACTTGACAGAATTGTGTCTGTCCTGTTGCTTCAGCAGTGTTACAGTGATGAGCACACCACACTCTGCTGCAGCTGTTTCATGGGGCAGCATGATTCAGTCTAGACCTCTGTGTATGGACTTTGCAAGAGGCAGGGACTTCTGGTTATAGTATGCTCAGCCATTTCCATGCCTAATGCTGGAGAGGGCTCTGTCTTGAGGCACATAAAACTGCTTGTAGGTCAGCTGCTATCATTGTTCAATTTGCCAGGTTCCAGCAGAAGCATATAAGTGCCCAAGTGTTTTTGACAAAACTATGTAAGTGAATGAGACCTGGCTTCATAATTCACTTAGGCAGTCTGGTCAATGCAATGAAAATAAATAAAGATCTAAATAAGTAAACACCTTCATAAATCTGTCACTTAGTGCCATTTGTGAGACTGGCATTTCAACTTTGATTATTTATGCACTTCAGTAAAAGTTGCTGTTGTTCTGTGTATACAATTGCATGAATCGGCCCTGTCTCGTCAGATAGATTGTCACTCTTCAGAGTTAGTAGTTGGCTTCTGTCAGGTGTGTGGTTCACAAAGATGACCTATTCTGCTGCCTTGTTTTCTTTCAGAATATTTCAGAATATACCTTCTAGGATAATACTCTTTCTTATTTTGTGCTTAAAGAAGTTTTGATACATCAAGGGAGAAAAGAAGCTAATGCAGTTGTGTAAAACTGGGGAGGAATTGTAAAATTCATCAAGAAGTCTTTGGGGTTTTGCATGGTCATAGAAAAAGTGGCTGGAACTAATTCAGACTTTCTAAGGTGGCTTAGTTCTTGGAAGAAAGTGGAACAAAAATATCCCTGAAAAAAAAATCAACCCAGTAAAACTTAAGTCAAAAATTTTTTAGCTAGAAACTTTGAGATGCTGAAGGCTGTCTGAAAAGCAGTAGGTTTCAGCTCCTACTCAAGCAAGCCATTGTGATCTGAGATTAGTAATGATGAAATAGTCAAACAAATTGTACACACACCCCCCCAAAAAAATTGCCACAAAATAATGAAATGAACTAGTGCTTGAAACTACAGGATGCCGAAAACCAGCCAGTGGTTACTTTAGAGAGATGAGAAATTAACATTTCTCGTGAGCTGAATAAACTCTGTCTTGCAGAAGTGATGAGGCCTTTATCCTGGGATTTCACTGAATGTTTAGTGATATCATAGGTGGTTAAAGTTTTTGACAAAATAGTGGAAAAGGTAATAAGGAAACAGACCCAAGCAGAGACAGGTTGAGACCAAGCAGAGATGATTTCCCCAACCTGAGTGAGCACAGAAGAATATATTTAAAAAGCTTTGCTCATGAAATCAGAAAGTGCCAGAGACTTCAGAATGGCAGATGCAAATGATTCTGTGAAGAATTTCTCCACACAAGCAGGCAATCATTTTCACAGCAGTACTGTGTGTCTTACTGTCAAATCACTCTGCTCTAGCAAAATACCTCCAATCATCTGGCAATGGAGAGTTCTTGAAAGACTCCTTGAGACCTGAAATATTTTCCAGGCCTACTGCCATTCATTCAAGCATTAATATTGTCTTGGAAAATGTAATCTAGACTCAGTCTCAGCATAGAGGGCTCATGTTAGGTGGATTCTTACTGGTTTTCTCTTCTGATCTCAGGAATCATTCCAGGCAATGGGAAAGTGGAAGTGACTGTGAAATATTGCCCGCTTGAGTACGCAACGGCACGAATGACAATGCAGTTACGGATTGCACAGTTTCACTCAAAACCCTATGTGTGTGTATTCACAGGAACATCAACACCCCATCTGGGTCTAATGTATGTGTGACCATTGAGTATTTTTACCCAGTGCTAAAAAAAATATCAATGCAATAGGATTTTATGCCATTTTGCTGTAATCATTTAAAGCATTTGTATCTATGGAAATTTAAAATGCACTAATTTAACACAAATGCTAATACATGCAACAGCTCTTTTGCATCATTAGCTCAGAAAGACCTTAATCTGTATGAAATGAAACTGTACCAAAATAAAAATGTTAAGAAGTTACATATCCATAAGGAAGTGTTGAGCATCCTCAACTTTGGTGATGCATGCTCAATGTTATTACTAAAGCATTGCAAGATGCAGGAGCTTTGGAGCAGTAAGATCTTTTGGGCTGTACTTTGGTGAACTTCAGGGATTAGAAAGTGTAGTTCCATTTGTAATTTGGGAGCAAAATTTCCAGGGGATGTAAATGTGTGGACTAGACTTACATGCCATTTACCAGAGTATTTATAAGAGCAATGTCTGTCCTTCTGACATCTAGAAAAGAACAATTTGACAAGCAACGAAGCCCGGAGAAAAAAACTGCATCTGCAGGGAAATCCATGGTGTGGAGAAGAGAACAACTCAGCCAATCACAATCTACACCTATTCAGAAAGTAAAGGTGTGCAGAGATAATAATCACAAGTACTTCCCTGGGCTGAAAAAAATCCTTCTTATTTCTTTCTTTCTGTCTTTCTATTAATTTATATCTCTTAGGAAATTCAATACCAGAACTTCAGATTCCCTACAGACTTGTCAAATCCATATGCTGTAGCCACTGTTTTGAATCAGGACCCAGGCAAGCTGAAGATTAAAAGCTTGAAAGAAGGTATGCAATTACACAGCAGAAACTTGTCTTAGCACTATTTGTAGGTTTCTGATGAGAAACTCGCCTTCAGAATTATTGAGGTAATGTGATGGTAGTTTCTGTATGAACTCTCATCCTAGCTTTGCATATTAATGAGTTCAGTTATCATAATGGGGGGATTTCCCAATTGAAAATTCAATCTAGTTTGAAGTGTGATATGGCTTTCTGGTATTCCTGTAGCCTTTTGCCGAGGCAGTGAAGGGGTGAAGACAAGACAGGTGAAGGAAGCAGTATTTCAACTAAGAATAAAACAAAATGTTCAGGAGGAGGGAGCAAATTATCTGAAGTAAGTGTTGTTTAATCACATTAACAGTAGTGGGGCTTACTTGAACTAAGGCCTCTGTGAATGATATATGCAATAACCACTAGTGCATAATACTGCTGTTTCATGTGCTGATGGGTTTGTTTTTCAGTCAAGTTACTCTTAGTTTACTTACCTGAGAGCAGTCCCAGTAGTAATGCATACTAGCAGCCATTGATTATGTTATAGTTGCCTTCAGAAAGAAACCTTCCTGAAAACTTTGTTCACCTGACCTTGTTCTCAGGCATCTCATCCTGTGCCCTTAAGGGCAAATAAAGCTTCTGTGATGGTTATCAATAAAAGAAGACTAAAATCTGTAATGGAGTGCAGAATTGCACGCATACATCAAATGGATTGAAGCAAAACACATGTGTAAGCACACCAAGGCTTCATTTGCAATCCACAGATCTGCTCTTATGCTGAATGTTATGGACCCCTAGACACCTTGGGAAGAGGAGAATAAGTCTGTTAGCTTTTAAATAAAGCAAAGGCTGCATTAAGTAAGGCATTTTTCTTGCCTCCACTGTCAATGCAGGCAAGCTCGTAAAGGCAAAGATCCAGTCTCTGAGGAATTTAAAAGAGAGGTTATTGAAAACCGACAGAGGGAAGAAGAGCAATACAAGGTTAGTCTATGCTGTCTTTTCTGTACATTTAAACCCAAATTTATACTTTCAGATTATGCAATAGTGCACTAGTGAATTGTATCAAGCTGTCTACATCTTCAGTGTATCGATGCAAACCTGTACTACCATTGTGTTTAGTACTAACAAAGGAGAAAGTGAGTAAAAAGAGGATCTGAATCGTGAGCTTGTTGCATCACTAAATTAGATGTATAAACAACTTACTTGTTGGACAGAGGAGCTGTGGAGATCTCTGAATGGTTTCACAGCCACCATGACTTTAAAGCAGAGGTAGATGTTTGCTCATGCTGTCAGTTTGTTCACGTTGAGTGTCATAGGCCTCAAAGAGGATTGATTACCCCTCCATCATTTGATTGAGTGGCCCTTATGTTATACCGCCTGGGAGTGTCCTGGAGACCTTTAACTGGTCTGTCTTCCACTGTACTAACTAAAACCTCAGGAAATTTCGCTCTTCAAAATAACCCCAGGGTCTTTGTTCAAGAAGTTAAGTAATAGGTAAATAGGACTGGTATTGAAGAGGCACAGTGAAAAGCAGCACTGATATACATCCAGCACGCCTGAACACTTTGAGAGAGCCTCAACGTGAAGTGCTATTGGTAACAAACTGTTTCACGTGTGAACAGATTAAAGAGCTGGCACCACTGGAAACCAATACAGAGGTGCTCACAGAACATGGGAAAGCTGCAACAGTGTTGTCTGGGAAGATCTATTCAGATGCTAACTTACGGTGTTGGTTCTGTAACCCCCTCTGTCTGACTGGCTATGCAAAACAAACTGTGCTTCATTAGGGCAGGGCCCTGATGAAAACTCAGACCCCAAAAGATATTCTTTTAATTCCTTTGATTTGCTCAAGGGTTGCAATAATCACTCCCTAGAAAGGAATGAAGTCTGTGTTTTGTGAAGCACCTCCAGAACTGGATGCGAGTTCCACTAATTGTACAGGAGAATGGATGCTTTGTACTAATGTGATTGTTCTCCCTCATGGCAAATTAGATCCAAAGAGGAGATCCTATCATAGAACAGGAGTTTCAGAGGAGTGAAGTAGAAGTTTCTTCCAGACGCATCATCCGGCCCGTTGACCAGGTTTGCCTACATGTTATTATCACCTACTGAGCTACCGAACCACCACAGATGCTTGGCACTGAGTACTTTTCCTCCTAATATTCCCCTTTCTTTATCAATCTTCTTTCCCATTTTACTTTAAGCCCACAGTAGGGCAATCATTGCACTGCATGCAAAACTCATCTGATGATGTTCTAATATGAGAGGCAAGTGGAAATCTGCAGGCCTAACCTGAGATTCACATTGCTTGTTTCTGAAAGGTCTCCCCGAAGTAGCCTAAACATAACATTAAGGCATACCACAACAGTATTTGCAATCTTTCCCTGCAGGTGAGATTAACAGGGACCTTTCTGGTACTTAGATTGTTTTGTCTTTCTCTGTGGTGTGAGATACTTCCTATGATCCATTTCCTATGATTATTGGGAGCTTTGCTTAATAGATACCCTGCTATGGAAGAAACTTTGTTAGCAACACAAAGGATCCTTGCTGCCTTCTTGAGGAATGTAATAGTTGATGTCTTTTCCTATATTCTTAAGCCTGTTATAATGTGCTGCAAACTTTTGGGTGAGGCAAGGCATGAAGTTATGTGGAGCTGGTGCTTTGAAGACCTTCCTAACTGGTTGAGCAGCTGCACTCCTGTTGAAAAGAACTGCACTCTGGGTCCACTGGAGTGTCTTCTAGAGCCACATTGTTCTGTTACATAGGTTTAAAACTGGAGAGGACATTAATGCATCAAGAAAGAGATTTACTTGTGTTCAGAGAACATTCTGACACCTTAAGGCATTAAATAGAGACACTTCCTCTGTCACAAGAACCAGAGATCACTAGGTATGAGGAGGTTATTCTGGGGAGTTAGCACTCAGAGTTTACCCCGCTCTTTCTCCCTTCTGCAGGTGTGTGCTATCAGCCATTACTGAAGACAGGATACTGTTTTTGCTAGGCCCCTGGTTTGAGCCCTTACAGCTATCCCAGGTTCACATCTGTGCAAGATGAAATGTGCATTTAGTAGAGACCTAGTCCATACTCTCCACTACCTGACTGCCTGCATATTGCATTTAAGTCATAGTATGTGATTATAATTCATGTGGATGCAGACCATGCTACATTATCTCTGCAGTCTCTATGCTGAATCTGCACATAGTTGGAAATTACCTCCATTAAGTCCTGCAGTGAAGGCTTCTGGTTAAATGCCAATACTGCAAATGTTTTCATGTGACTTCATTTCAATGTTTAGAAATAACATAAGGAGTGCCTTGGGCTGGAAGAAACTTCTCCCTTAAAATCATAGAATTGTTTGAGTTGGAAAAGACCTCTAAGATCATTAATCCAGCCATTGACCTATCTAACATCATCATGCCCTGAAGTGCCATGTCTGCACATAAAGGGGTTGTTCTTTTTCTTTTCTGTTTCCTTTTTAAACAAATACCTTGCAGTATCCAAGTGTCCATCCCACATTTGACTTGCTTCAGAATGACCCCTGGTACAACAGAAAGAGGATGTTGAGGAAATTCCAACAAGCAGCATACAAGGTAATGTGAACAACCAGGATGCATGTGATAGCTTGACACCTTGGAAAAGCACAAAAGTGTATGCAAAATAGCATGTGAGGAGCCTTCACAACTAGCCAGGGATTTGGTAGTTTGATAAATAATGTCCCTACTTCACCAGAAAATAAGGATATGGAGTAAGTTCTGTATCTAGCTGATGCTTCATCCAATACTTCTCCTGGTGTTCAGTATTGCGATCAATACTAAACAAATGCAGATGGATTTAAAGGTTTTTTAAAGTTAAAAATACTTCTGGACAAAAAAAAAAGAAGATTTCAAAATGTATACAGAATATTGTGTGCAGAGAGACATCAGTAGGGTGCAGTGAGTTCAATGTAGAGCCGCCAAAATGGTCAGGATCTGGAGCACTCACTCTGTGAGGAGAGGAGAGGGAGAGGGAGAGGGAGAGGGAGAGGGAGAGGGAGAGGGAGAGGGAGAGGGAGAGGGAGAGGGAGAGGGAGAGGGAGAGGGAGAGGGAGAGGGAGAGGGAGAGGGAGAGGGAGAGGAGGAGGAGAGGAGGATTAACCACGTTGGAAGAAACCTTTGAGATCATCGAGTCCAACCTATCATCCAACACTATCTAATCAACTAAACCATGGCACCAAGCACCCCATCCAGTCTCTTCCTAAACACCTGCCGTGATGGTGATTCCACCACCTCCCTGGGCAGCCCATTCCAATGGCCAATAACTCTTTCTATGAAGAACTTCTTCCTAACATCCAGCCTAAACCTCCCCTGGTGCAGCTTGAGACTGTGTCCTCTTGTTCTGGTGCTGCATTTTAGTAGCTGCAATTGATCTAAAACTCGGGTTTAGATCTCATCTGGCCAAAAGCCACAGCTCGGGAACTCTGTCTAATGGAGGATGTCAGATCTGCACTTTCCAACACCTCTGAGGAGGTTGCTGATCATATAGCCAGTATCTTTGCAATGGTGTACAGTGGGAGCATGGGAAACAGCAGGCATAAATTCAAGTAAGAGAGGTGTTTACCCTGTATAAGGAAAGACTTTTCCACCACAGTGACAGTCAATCATTGGAACAGGTTGCCCAGATATGTTGTACAGTTTACAGCCTTGGATGTTTTTGAGACCAGACTGGATATAGACGTAAAGAACCTGGTCTGATCTCATTGATGACCTTGCTTGGAGCAGGAGGTTGGATTAGGGCCTTCTAAGATCCTTTCCAACCTGGAAGTTAATCAGTAAAATCACTTATCTCATTGGCTTTAAATATGATCTTGCATCTTCACTTCTCTTTTCCTATGAAATCTGAATGTGGCAAGCAATATGGAAATTTCCTGCTCTCCTAGTATCCAGCTTGGATGTTTTTCTTCAATCTGTTTTTTAAAGGAATAGCCTAAAACTACCACACAATATTAGGATCAATATGGGGATCCTAAAGTGAAATGCTCTTATCTACATTACAAATAAGAAGGTGGCTAAATGGCTTCTTCCAGTATTAAAACCTAGAACTCTTCCATGTTGCCCTCAGCTACATGGCTCTGGGCAAATGCACAGTGCAGGTTACTACCTGTTCTCATTCACAGAACCACAAGTATTCACATGGCCCTAATGAACTAACTATTTCCCCTCTGTTAAATCTGTATATGCAAACAGACACAGCTGGTATATTAGGATCTAGCCAACAAAGCCTAACTCAGCTGTAAGACTTAAGTGAAGGTTTGAACTGGTTTTGTTAGATAATGTTGCTGTGGAGATCCTTTCTACTTCTCTCCTTCTTCTTTTTCTCCCTTCTGAACAGAAAACTATAGTAAAAATTCTGAAACAGAGATGTCTTAAGTGAGCTTTCTGGAACAAATACAGTTGGAATGTCTTTACATTTCTAAGGCTGTGAATTTTAGAGTGTTCAACTTAGTATTAAACTTTTCAATCATTCTGTCAGGTTGTGTCTCAGATTCGGCTGAATCATTTACTGCTTCTGTTCCGTGGGCTAACCAGAAAAGCCAGAGGTTTGGAGGCAGGCTGTGCATCTGGTAAGGAGTAGGAGAACAAGTTGGTGTTGGCCATGAATTATGACAAACCAGATTGTACTGCAGTGTGTCAGGTGTATAAACATAAAGACAGAGTCCTTACAAAGGAGTCTTCCAGTGAAAAAGCATGACAAGACAGATTAAGTTGGAAGAGACTTTTAAAGGTTGTCTAGTCCAAGTCCTTTGCAGTGAGCAGGAACATCTGTAACTAGCTAAGGTTGCTCAGAGCCCCATGCACCCTGACTTTGAATGTTTTCAGGGATGGGGCATCTACCACCTCTCTGGGCAGCCTATGCCCATGTTTTACCATGCTCATTGCAAAACCTAAAATGGAGCCCAAGATGTTAGAGACAAAGGGGACCCAGGGGAGGGTTCTCTTCAGCTGCTATTTGGAGTGGTGAAAGTGCATGGCAGTGTCACAGGCTGGGCCAGCCCTGGCAGGGCTTGGCTGGGCTGACCACCTCTGCCCAGCAACACAACAGGGTCAGGCAGAAGCAGGGCCCTGGTAGTTGTAGACAGCAATAAGGTCACCCCTGAGCCTTCTCTTCTCCAGGCTAAGCTACCCCAGCTCCCTCAGCCTCTCCTCATGGGGCTTGTGCTCCAAACCCCTCACTAGGTACATCCTGTCTTAGAAAGATGTTAATACATTTTGTGGCTTGTTTCTATTTTTCAAAGTCTATATTAAAATATATTCCAACATCTTAATATTTGCTTTCCATTCATGACAGAAGGCAAGAGTTTGAGCAGACCAGAGAAGAGTGAAGAACATCAGCGCTTTACTTCCAGCATATCTGAAGATCGTATCTTGCCATTTGAATTCCCTTTTCACACTTCCCAGGAATTCCACCATGAGTTGGTAGGTATAGTAACCAAAATGGTGGCCAGCACTCAAGGTAGAATTTTGTTGAAGACATTTGCCCCAGGCTTGCTACTGCCTTTATTAAAATTTCACAATGTGACTGGTGTCCTAGGGTTCCAAGAAATTAATTCAGGACTTCAGGCTGACTAATGGGGCTGCTGAAACAAACAAAAAGGGGGGGAAAACTTGCATGCCTTTAGTTGCATTCTAAAATTCCAAGTAACACATTAATGATCAGTTAATATCAGTGATTATGCAGAAGAAATAAAAAGTAACTGAAATACCAAATTCCAAGAAGGGACAGGAGAAATAGCAAAAGAAATCTTTACATAAGATTTCCATCTGGTTTTTAGTAGTTGTGATGATAGATTGCTGCCAATGCAAAACAAAACATCTGCCATATTACTGGGTTTTAAATATGTGTCCTTTCAGGCACCTGATGCTCTTGGCCCAGTTCCTATTGGACCTGTAGATGTGAAAGTTGGACATATTCTTCCTTTTTATGACTTAAAGGTGAGTCAGTACAGCTCCCTCAGTTGTATCACGTTTCTCTCTTTCCCCAGTCGTGTTAGATGTGGTTTCTGTCTGATTCAGTGGCCTCAGGGTTCAGCCCAATAGAAATGTTGCCTTGCTATGGCTGTATGACTGGTTTTCATAAGTAACAAGCTTTTAGAATCATAGAATTGGTTTGAATCATAGAGTCAGTTTGAATCATAGAGTTGTTTTGGTTGGAAAAGATCTCTAAGATCAACTCCACCATGCCCACTAAACCATGTTCCAAAGTGCCATGTCCACACGTTGCTTGAGCACCTTCAGGGACGCTGACTCAACCACCTCCCTGGGCAACCTATTCAATGTCTCACTACTCTTGCAGGAGATTTTTTTCTCCTAATATCCAATCTAAACCTCCCCTGGCACAGTTTCAGGCTGTTTCCTCTCATCCTATCACCTGATACTAAGGAGAAGAGTCAGCAATAGTCCCCTCTCTCCAGACAGAGAGATGAATTGCCTCAGCTGAAATTGCTAACAACAAAACCTCTCTGCATGCCACACAGTTTTTCCTTTTATCTTAGAGTTTTATAAAAGTGACAATACAAAAGTGTCCTTCCTTTCAGAAAGTAACAGAAGCCTTAGAAAGTAATGGAAGTATTTTGTTTATTTGGCATCCAGTTTTGCATGCTTAGTTCCCTCATTCCTGCATAAGAAGTGCAAACATCTTCTTGCAATATATAATGTTTTTTTCAACCTTAAAAGTACAGTAATATTTTTTTCCTCCTAACTTCCAAACCCTTTTCATTCCAATTTTTGAATGGAAAAAGATCAAATTCTGAACCCCATCAAAGTAAAAATATTTCTTCAGATTTAAGTCAATGCATATTTTGGCTCAGTGTCTGCTTCCCCTTTTTTCAGGTAGTGCAACAAGTCTAGAAGCTTTCCTGGAGCTTTTTTTGCCTTTATTACACATTATACATTTTACCTAACACAGCTTTTTTCCACCCCATTAATTTCAGTATATTAACTGTTAAATCCATGATCCTTCATAGAAAAGCAGGACTGGAAATATTCCTTTATACACTTGGTCAGCTTGTCCTGGTGCAAGTTTAGGTGCTATACCTGTACACTGCACTGGTTAAGCCACACCTCGAGTACTGTGTCCAGTTCTGGGCCCCTCAGTTTAGGAAGGATGTTGACTTGCTGGAATGTGTCCAGAGAAGGGCAACAAAGTTGGTGAGGGGCTTGGAACACAAGCCCTATGAGGAGAGACTGAGGGAGCTGGGGCTGCTTAGCCTGGAGAAGAGGAGACTCAGGGGTGACCTTATTGCTCTCTACAACTACCTGAAGGGGGGTTGTAAACAGGCAGAGGTTGGTCTCTTCTCCCAGGCAGCCAGTACCAGAACAAGAAGACACAGTCTCAGGCTGCGCCAGGGGAAGTTCAGGCTGGAGGTCAGGAGGAAGTTTTACACAGAGAGAGTGATTGCCCCTTGGAATGGACTGCCCGGGGAGGTAGTGGAATCGCCGTCACTGGAGGTGTTCAGGAGGAGACTTAACAGGGTGCTTGGTTACATGGTTTAGTTGATTAGGTGGTGTTGGATGATAGGTTGGACATGATGATCTTGAAGGTCTCTTCCAACCTGGTTTATTCTATTCTATTCTACCATGTTGTAGAATAATGATCCAGGAATCTTTTACCCAAGACATGTCCATGGTAAAACTGGAATGTTCCATTCACTTTATGAATTAATCAAAGGTGATTCTTGCCATCTATTGCAGCACATATTTTTTTCCTTTGCACTTAGGTTCCTCAGCATTTCAGAATTATGAATTACCAGCCAGTTTGTACACACCATGCAGCCACAAGTTACAAACCTCTCAAACTTAACCGACCGCTGAGGCAGGGAGCCCAGGTAACGTTATCTCACATGCAAACTTTGCTGAAGCCACTCCCAACCCTACATTTCTACAATTGTTTGATGAACTTTGTCTCAGCATTTCATACCAAAAGGTTTACTACACCGTGAAAACCTTTGATGTCTGTGTTTTTCAAGGATGAGTTGATTCAAGTAGCTGCTGCAGAAGAAGCAGCAGAAAGGGGTAGCAGCCTCTTAAAGCTGGTTCCTCCCCAAGCTTTAGTCCACCCTGCAGAGGGCAGCCCACTTCGCATTTTTGTAAGTATAAGCTGACTTCCACACAGAACCTAAGAAAGAAGGAATGGTCTTTGTTTCATAGTATCATAATATCACAGTATCAGTCAGGGTTGGAAGGAACCACAAGGATTGTCTAGTTCCAACCCCCCTGCCATGGGCAGGGACACCCCACATTAGATCAGGCTGGCCAGAGAGATCAGGCTGGCCAGAGAGATCGGTTTCCTCAGGAGCCTGATGTGCAATTGGTAGGCAATTCTCTTACTCAGATTGGTGTATATAAAACTAACCAGAGTGAGAGTAATCCTTCAAGGTGCAAGCCCTGGTAGATAGGAGTCACAGAGCTTACCCCACTGAGACGGGCACCATTTCACTTCAAGGTGGAATTTAGTCAGTTTAGGAAAGGAATGGTAAGGCAAAGTTGCCAGTGATGGCAGAGAACTTGACAAATGCTCAGTGATCCCAGGATTCCCTGGACCACCATGGGCCCTTCCTTTCTTCTCTATTTGTTTCCCTATCTGCACATTAGAAGAGCCAAGATCTTGGCATCTCAGTCCTTCTATAACCTCATATTCTTGCCTGGGTAGGTAGAACAGGTGCCAGTTTTGTCTCCTGTTCAGCTAAGTAAAGTCAAACTCTTTGTTCACATTGCATCCCTCTGCCTTCAAGTTTCAAGTACTTCTCTTAGCATCCCAAAACCACATTTCCAAATAATTAGGCACAGAGATTCAAAAAATTACAACCACATGCATGGGAGGATTTTATCTTATTTAACTGTACTGTAGATAGTGCTACTTGGCACCAGCTACAGAAGGTATATCCCACACAGCGCAGCACAGCCTGGAGGTCCCTGAGGTGTCTCTGAGCAGGCAGAGACAGCAGCATAGCTCAGTGAAGTGCCATGTATGGGTACAGGCAGCATCTTCAAGCCAGCATGGCAGCGTGCCTGACTTGGGTGGCTCTGTCTTTCAGCATTACTTAGATGCAGTGGCCCAGAGCCCAGTATGCTAGTCTGGTGATCTTGACATAACATATATGGTATAGACTTGTCCTCACAGTGTGTGGCCAGGGCTCCAGTGGATATGCTGGTGAGGTCCTCTGTCCTGTCAGTGTAAGAGCCAGGCACAGTCTGATCCCACACTACCCAGCATTACACTTTATTCAGAAACAGGTGCTTGTGAAATAGATGGCAAAATGCTCACGAGCTTCCATCACAGCGTGGCCAGTTCCCATTCTTGGATTCTGAACTGCTAGGAGCATCAGCAGTGGATTTGGGAGTAATCAGGCAATGTTTTTTTCTTCCAAACTTGGAAACAATGCCTAAATTTCTGTATTTTAGACAGCAGAGAGCATGGGTAAGCCAGGTATGTTATGGGTTTATGACAAGTGGAGTGGACAGCAAACAGAGCAGTCACAGTGAGACAAAGGTGTGAATCTAAGGAGACTACATTCACTGTAGGAGCTGAATTTTCATGAATTTAGTTATTCATGATGCTCAGGATGTTTTGGTTTTTTTTTTTTTTAATAATCTGTTATTTTTAGAACCCCACTCCAGGACTAGTTGCAGTTTTACCTCCTTTGGCCTACTCTGAAACAGATATTGAATACCATCTCTGCCCTCATCCAAAATACACCTTTACCAAGGAATGTCCCAAAGGATCCAGTATTCCAGTCACACAAAAGAAATTTCTGCATCATGAGGTATGGCCTTTGGGATTTATTATGTAAGTACCTGGTCTGTTCTTCCTGAGAACTTGGTCCAAGGAATCAAAAAGGAAGGTGAAGACTCATCCTAGAGAGAACAAAATTTCAAACAGAAATTGTGCATGCGCCTAAGTAATCAGTACCATGGGTCAGAGTATCTTGTTCTTGTTAGACTCTATTCATGTCTCTTATTTATCCTTGAGTATTTCTCTGCCCTTTCCTTCTTTTCACTGTCTGTTGGGTTTTTCATAACCTTGCAGTGGAGGAAGCATCTTTTAAATATGGAAAACTTCTGCTCCTCTGATTCATCTCTCAGCCAAGAAGTTAGATGATCTGTCCTGCAATCCTCTCTCCCCACTTCATTATGTGTTAGAGGTCTGACTGCTGTAGCACATGTCATTTCAGGAAGTGATTTCTGGAGTAATGGAATGGAGACGATTCTTGCCCGTGGTGTATTCTGCTTTTTCTGACACTCCCACATTGCCAAGTACAACACTGAGGTAAGAAAGAATTTTGGTATATAGTGCTTCTACCCAGCACTGGTTTCTTGCTGTCTGCAATGGCATTGCCCACTAGCTAGTTCCAAAGATAAAAGTGAGCCTATAGGTGGAATTAATTCCAGTCTGAACTTTCAGTAACATCTCACCTGAATGCTTTTTGATTCAGTGCCAGAAGACCCTGTCCTGCAGAAGTATGAATGGCACAACCTGTAACACACAGGCACCTGCAGCCAGTGGTAGCAAACATCTCTCAGGCTCACATTCCCTCATATCACAGCAGTTTCTGTGTTCTCACTTTCATTGCAACTACAACTACTGTGAAGCTTCAAAATACAAGCACTGAGTGCAGTTACTCTCTGTCCTTCTTAAACTAATTCCATTTCCATCACAGGGATCCTTACAGTTCAGATATGCTTCCAAGAGATGTACCACCTGTGCTGTATGACTTGCCTGAAAGAGACAGGGAGAATGTAATTGACCAGTAAGTTTCTCCTTTATTTTGTATTCAGTGTGATTATGTCTTATCCACTTAAATGGATGTGTCTAAACTTATCCTGAGGGGTCCTCAAAGGCAAAAGCACAAAGTTCCTCTTGCATAAAACATAATTTGTTGATGTTGTTGTGTAACAAAGCCTTGTTGTTCTTCCTTTTACTAATTTTCAGTGAGGCAGATGAAGATGAATTCAAAATGATTCTCACTCCAGAGATGGTGAGAGCTGAATTTCCTCAAATTGGGCAGACAAAAGAAGAAAGGTAGGCATAATTTGAAGTTGTGGCAGAGGAATGGGAAAGAATCTGAAGACAAAAATCCCCTTCCTTCCAGAACAGGATACTTAGAAAGTCATACTGAGATATTTTAGGGGCTACATCACAAGTGGGATGCAGGTCCTGGTACTGTGAACAAAGTTGCACTGCAAATGCAATCTCAAATTGGATTTCAGAATGTTACACTCTGGCCTGCATGACCCTGAATTCGGTTTTATCAGTATGATCTAACATATGAGGCAGCTTTCTTGCCTATACAGAGATATTCAATGTTCTTGAACCAGTGGCATTTCCTTTTCAGTGACCCTTCTGGTTAGGTATTAATGCTGGCAGAGGAATGAACCCATAGAATTTTCCCCTGATGTGCTTTTTTCTTGGGCTTTTCCTAGTAGTAGGTCACATTTGCTCTGCTGCCCATGCTTCCCACTTGACCAACACACATTTTAGGCACACAGCACAGTATGTGAAGTAGCTTGCATTAATAAACTCTGAATTACCTGCTCCCTAAAATGTAAAGTGGCCACTGTAAGGGACAAATTCCACCTTTTGCTTCCAGTGTTATCCACCCCATGTCCTGAATTTGTAGCTCCGTAGAGAAACCTTGAGGGGAAACTTGAAGGAAAGTTAAAGATCAGATGGGTCTTGGGTAAGGTTGATGGTGACCACCATGGCTTTGGAGCAGCATTTCAGGACTGCCCAGCAGTTCTGTGGGGCTGGAAGCAGAAGTGGATGCCCTTCATGAAACTGGGGTATGTGTGATGCTGCAGGAAGGATGCAAACAAGCATATGGCTAGGGTGTTTAGACTTCAGGAAGTGCATATGGCCTCTGAAGCTTTCAGAGTCATTAAGAAATGAGGCTATCCTTTTTTCTTTCATTTTAGAGGGAAATGATAGACATTCAAATCCTTTGCAACTGCCAGCCATTAAACTTTGAGGTGGTGCTGCATATTATGAGCCCTCTGACAAAACACCAATTGCTGCACTGACTGAAAGTAATTTGAGTTGAAAACACCAGTTTGTCTGACTCCGTGATGCTTTTTGCATTGCATGACACTTTTCTCATCATATTCAAAGTTTAAATGTGAAGCAATGGTGTATGGAAGAATATTTTGAAGGTGCTGAGGCACCGTCCTGCTGCTTAAATCCTGTTGGCCAGAATAATGTGTGCACTGCTGCACCCAACCATTATTGCATGGCTGCTGTGGTACCCACATGGTGCTTGGGTGGCCTTCAAGCACTGGTGTAACCATCCTGTAGAACGATAGCTTCTGGAAAGGGTCTGTCTGCACCATCCAGGTGTAGCTCTGGGGCTTTGCTCCACTGGAATCACACCACAGCAAAGTGGCAGTGTGATTTGGAATGGCCAGTGGCCTACAAGAAAGCTGGGGAGGGACTTTTTACAAGGGCTTGTGGTGGTAGGACAAAGGGAAATTGCCATGGTGGTCTCAGGCTGGTGGTTGGACTTGATGATCTTAGAGGTCTTTTCCAACCAAAACAATGTTATGATGATTTGGGTTAGCTTATGTAACTAAAGAGTGTCCTTTTTCTCCACAGTGACACAGTGCTGGATGGTGCTTTTCCTGGGTAAATAGTTTTATAACCATAAGGTTCTTTTGAAGGTTTGGACATTTTCTTCAAAAATGAAAATATTTTTCTATATTGGTATTTACTTATAGAATCATAGAATTGTTAGGGTTGGAAGGGACCTCAAGGATCATCTACTTCCACCCGCCCTGCCATGGGCAGGGACACCTCACACTAGATCAGGTTGCTCAGAGCCACATCCAGCCTGGCCTTAAAAACCTCCAGGGATGAAGCTTTTACTGCCTTCCTGGACAACCTGTCCCAGTGTCTCACCACCTTCATGGGGAAGAACTTCTTCCTAACATCCAATCTGAATCTACCCATTTCTATTGTTGTTCCATTCCCCCTAGTCCCATCATTACCTAAAAAGTCCCTCCCCAGCTTTCTTGTAGGCTTCAGATACTGGAAGGCCACAATTAGGTCACCTCGGAGCCTTCTCCAGACTGAACAGCCCCAACTCCCTCAGTCTGTCCTCACAGGAGAGGTGCTCCAGCCCTCTGATCATCCTGGTGGCCTGGGCCACGTTCCAGCACTTGTTGAAAGCTTGGCTTTGTCAAAAAGGAAACTAAAATGTATTAGCCAATAATGAAGTCCCAATCCTTTCTTTTGTCACTGGAAGGTTGTTTGTTGTTATGGATGGGGGAGTGTTTCACTAGATGGCAGAGCACACATTGCTGTTCTACAGCAGTTTTCAGCATTTTATCCTTAAGGCAAATCTGCTTTTCCTGTGGTTGCTCTTGTTGTGGCCATTCCATCATATGCCCCTTCGTAGATAAAATCTAAACTTCATTCTAGTGTTTACCTAGATGGTTAGCTTTCCTAACTGGCCAAGCCAAGAGTCAATGTTCTTTTCATAGTTTCACTCATTTTCCAGGTGTGCATAAGTAATGGAACACCTTCAGTGGTCATTATAATAAGAAAAGAGAAATTTTGTGTCTTCTTCGTTTTTGTCAGCATCCCTAAGTAGATCTCCTGGCTATTATAAACACAAATGACTTCTTAAACTTCTTGCAGAGACCTGCACAACGGTCCAGATGGACACCTTCAATGCCAGAAGGAGCTCAGAGAGAATGTTCAAAAACACATGGAGAATATGAAGCTGAAGGCACTTAATAAAACCCTTATTCTGGGATTAGAGTAGCTTTACAAAATCCCTGGTCTGGCACTGATGTTCCTGTTAATGTGTGAGGCCTCCCATGGCCCAGCTACACCTACTTATGTTTGGTGAGGTCAGCAACTTCGTATGCAAGGAGAAGAGAACCACCAGTAATGCCAGCTCTGTGTAGGACTCTCACTCTGACCGTTGCCCCAAACACAGTGATTGCTCCAACAAGAATCCTCAACTGTGTACCTGCTCATGTTGTCCTGGTGTGAAGGAACATAAAACCATAGCACTACCATGTAAATAGTTTGGCAA
Source organism: Melanerpes formicivorus (assembly GCF_026170545.1). Lineage (NCBI taxonomy): Eukaryota > Metazoa > Chordata > Aves > Piciformes > Picidae > Melanerpes > Melanerpes formicivorus. Next base: position 27,826 of record NW_027144955.1, read on the forward strand.
TTCATCTACAGCCCACTGTTTGCAAATAAAATGTCACAAGTTCTCATGACCCCATTTTTTCTGATTTTGATATTTTTTTTAGTTGTGACCTGCCCTGGGATTTTTGCAGGTAAGTCACTAAGTCTCAGATTTGACTGTAAATCATACACTGGAGATTTTGTAGTGAAAGGGAAGGTTTGAACACAGTCACTGTCCCCTGAGACAAAGTCCAAGCAGTATTCATTAGCTGCTCAGGGGTTTAATTCAGTGCACAGCTCTCTTGGCTCGAAGCAGGTGTGGGTTGGGGCAACAAACTCAAGAGCCTTGTGAGACACCTGTAATTCTCCAGGTGTATTCCCTAGGAATATTTCTCAAGCATATCACCTTTCAGCTGAGATCTCTCTTACTTTCTCGTAGACAAGCTGGGCATCAGGCAGAATTGGGTTTATCCACAGCGAGTTGGTGGCTCAGTTTGAAGAGTGGTTACGTTTTTTTGTGCTAAAAAGCATGTACCTTCTGTACATGGCATGGAAACTACAGCAACATATACTGCATTCCTAGAAGCCATACTTCTTTCCAGACATACCTAAAATGCTCAGAAAGAGTTTAGTCCAGAGAGAGGAGATCAATGTGGACAAACTGTTAAAAAGCCCAGGGAGATAAAAAGTGGGAAAGCAGGGTGCAAATAAAGCTGTAGAAGTGCCTGTGTTGTACTAGCTGCATGCTATCTCCGCTGGCTTCAAAGAAGTAAAAAGCTGTTAAGTTTCTGCTAACCGTCTAATTGGCAAGGGATTGTTCAGAATGCAGGTCTGGGTATCTGCAGAGTTTCTCTGACTACAAACAACTCTTTAAATAAGTGCACATTGCTTTTGTTTCTTTCTTCTGAAAGTCCGGAGGAGGGCAGTTGATCTTCTAAGAGGCGCAGTAAGACTTGAGCGTGTTTCTTAACATAACCATGACCAAAACACTCTCACACTTTATGGTGAAACTATTCACAGTTCATAATTCACAGTTTAGGTTAAAGCATTAAGCATAATTCTTAGGAACTGTTATCCATCAGCCAGTTCTGGGCCCCTCAGTTTAGGAAGGATGTTGACTTGCTGGAAGGAGTCCAGAGAAGGGCAACAAAGTTGGTGGGGGGTTTGGAACACAAGCCCTATGAGGAGAGGCTGAGGGAGCTGGGCTTGCTTATCCTGGAGAAGAGGAGACTCAGGGGTGACCTTATTGCTCTCTACAACTACTTTAAGGGAAGTTGTAGATAGGCAGAGGTTGGTCTCTTCTCCCAGGCAGCCAGTACCAGAACAAGAAGACACAGTCTCAAGCTGCACCAGGGGAGGTTTCGGCTGGAGGTAGGAGGAAGTTTTACACAGAGAGAGTGATTGCCCATTGGAATGGGCTGCCCAGGGAGGTGGTGGAGTCACCATCATTGGAGGTGTTCAGGAGGAGACTTGATGGGGTGCTTGGTGCCATGGGTTAGTTGTTTAGGTGGTGTTGGATGATAGGTTGGACACGATGACCTTGAAGGTCTCTTCCAACCTGGTCTATTCTATTCTATTCTATTCTATTCTATTCTATTCTATTCTATTCTATTCTATTCTATTCTATTCTATTCTATTCTATTCTATTCTAAAGTCCAGTGATGATTAAACAAAGTTGAATTTGTTTGGGTTTTTTTTTTTACAGCAGTATCCTCTTTCCTCACTTCTGCAGAGTGTCCTGGTTGTCCCAATGGAAATCAGTCATGCTTCTCCATTCTCCAATCTTCAAAGAAATAAGCCTCCTTTGTATTTAAGTGATCCTCCTTTCTGTTTTAAGGCTTTTACTGGCTGGTTTGCAGAGAAGCTAAGAGAAAGCTGTTACCTTGCCCTAAATTGTTCCTAAGATACAAAGGAATTATTTTAACAACTATTAACACACAGACCATTATGCGTTCACCAAGTCCCCTCCAGGACAGCTCATAATATGAGGGTGAATCTTAAGGTAAGCAGCTCTCGAAGGCAATCCAGCTGTGTCTAATACCATGAAATTTGGCTAAATAATTAGAAGTCTTAGATTTTCTTTATGTGAGTCCACTTAAGTATTCTCCTGGTTGACTACAAAACACTTTCAGAAATGGGATATAAACTCTTAGAGCGATAACCTGCAGTTGGTGGTTATTCACAGTTCCACGCCTGTTCAGTGTTTTCATGAGAAGGAATGAGATACTACAGAAAATAAATCACAAGAAAAAGGCATGAGGTAATGGAAATTGTGCTTTTGGTACAACATTGCCCAGTGCACTGGAATATTTCAGACAGTTGTTTTATCTGGATTATTGTTTATAATATACGGAGGAGAGCATAAATTTTGGAGTAACATTTTATGTATTAAAGACATATATCGTTGTCTC
>NW_027144956.1:0-30187 GCF_026170545.1 Melanerpes formicivorus
GATTTGGTGCTAGGTCTTTCCCTTTAGGTTTTACCCCAACAATGTTTTCATTAGTTTCGCTCACTCTCGAAATCAAGGCATTTTACAGCAGGTTGGAGCAGCCTGTATCTCAGCACAGGAATAAGGTAGGGAAGAATTCTAAGGCTCATTTTTGACTGCCTCCAGAAGTTAGATCAGATGGCAAATTGGGTCTTTCCCTTTAGGTTTTACCCCAACAATGTTTTCATTAGTTTCGCTCACTCTCGAAATCAAGCATTTTACAGCAGGTTGGAGCAGCCTGTATCTCAGCACAGGAATAAGGTAGGGAAGAATTCTAAGGCTCATTTTGACTGCCTCCAGAAGTTAGATCAGATGGCAAATTGGATTTGGTGCTAGGTCTTTCCCTTTAGGTTTTACCCCCAACAATGTTTTCATTAGTTTCGCTCACTCTCGACATCAAGCATTTTACAGCAGGTTGGAGCAGCCTGTATCTCAGCACAGGAATAAGGTAGGGAAGAATTCTAAGGATCATTTTGACTGCCTCCAGAAGTTAGATCAGATGGCAAATTGGATTTGGTGCTAGGTCTTTCCCTTTAGGTTTTACCCCAACAATGTTTTCATTAGTTTCGCTCACTCTCGAAATCAAGCATTTTACAGCAGGTTGGAGCAGCCTGTATCTCAGCACAGGAATAAGGGTAGGGAAGAATTCTAAGGCTCATTTTGACTGCCTCCAGAAGTTAGATCAGATGGCAAATTGGATTTGGTGCTAGGTCTTTCCCTTTAGGTTTTTACCCCAACAATGTTTTCATTAGTTTCGCTCACTCTCGACATCAAGCATTTTACAGCAGGTTGGAGCAGCCTGTATCTCAGCACAGGAATAAGGTAGGGAAGAATTCTAAGGCTCATTTTGACTGCCTCCAGAAGTTAGATCAGATGGCAAATTGGATTTGGTGCTAGGTCTTTCCCTTTAGGTTTTACCCCAACCAATGTTTTCATTAGTTTCGCTCACTCTCGAAATCAAGCATTTTACAGCAGGTTGGAGCAGCCTGTATCTCAGCACAGGAATAAGGTAGGGAAGAATTCTAAGGCTCATTTTGACTGCCTCCAGAAGTTAGATCAGATGGCAAATTGGATTTGGTGCTAGGTCTTTCCCTTTAGGTTTTACCCCAACAATGTTTTCATTAGTTTCGCTCACTCTCGAAATCAAGCATTTTACAGCAGGTTGGAGCAGCCTGTATCTCAGCACAGGAATAAGGTAGGGAAGAATTCTAAGGCTCATTTTGACTGCCTCCAGAAGTTAGATCAGATGGCAAATTGGATTTGGTGCTAGGTCTTTCCCTTTAGGTTTTACCCCAACAATGTTTTCATTAGTTTCGCTCACTCTCGAAATCAAGCATTTTACAGCAGGTTGGAGCAGCCTGTATCTCAGCACAGGAATAAGGTAGGGAAGAATTCTAAGGCTCATTTTGACTGCCTCCAGAAGTTAGATCAGATGGCAAATTGGATTTGGTGCTAGGTCTTTCCCCTTTAGGTTTTACCCCCAACAATGTTTTCATTAGTTTCGCTCACTCTCGAAATCAAGCATTTTACAGCAGGTTGGAGCAGCCTGTATCTCAGCACAGGAATAAGGTAGGGAAGAATTCTAAGGCTCATTTTGACTGCCTCCAGAAGTTAGATCAGATGGCAAATTGGATTTGGTGCTAGGTCTTTCCCTTTAGGTTTTACCCCCAACAATGTTTTCATTAGTTTCGCTCACTCTCGACATCAAGCATTTTACAGCAGGTTGGAGCAGCCTGTATCTCAGCACAGGAATAAGGTAGGGAAGAATTCTAAGGATCATTTTGACTGCCTCCAGAAGTTAGATCAGATGGCAAATTGGATTTGGTGCTAGGTCTTTCCCTTTAGGTTTTACCCCAACAATGTTTTCATTAGTTTCGCTCACTCTCGAAATCAAGCATTTTACAGCAGGTTGGAGCAGCCTGTATCTCAGCACAGGAATAAGGTAGGGAAGAATTCTAAGGATCATTTTGACTGCCTCCAGAAGTTAGATCAGATGGCAAATTGGATTTGGTGCTAGGTCTTTCCCTTTAGGTTTTACCCCAACAATGTTTTCATTAGTTTCGCTCACTCTCGAAATCAAGCATTTTACAGCAGGTTGGAGCAGCCTGTATCTCAGCACAGGAATAAGGTAGGAAAGAATTCTAAGGATCATTTTGACTGCCTCCAGAAGTTAGATCAGATGGCAAATTGGATTTGGTGCTAGGTCTTTCCCCTTTAGGTTTTTACCCCAACAATGTTTTCATTAGTTTCGCTCACTCTCGAAATCAAGCATTTTACAGCAGGTTGGAGCAGCCTGTATCTCAGCACAGGAATAAGGTAGGGAAGAATTCTAAGGATCATTTTGACTGCCTCCAGAAGTTAGATCAGATGGCAAATTGGATTTGGTGCTAGGTCTTTCCCTTTAGGTTTTACCCCAACAATGTTTTCATTAGTTTCGCTCACTCTCGACATCAAGCATTTTACAGCAGGTTGGAGCAGCCTGTTATCTCAGCACAGGAATAAGGTAGGGAAGAATTCTAAGGCTCATTTTTGACTGCCTCCAGAAGTTTGATCAGATGGCAAATTGGATTTGGTGCTAGGTCTTTCCCTTTAGGTTTTACCCCAACAATGTTTTCATTAGTTTCGCTCACTCTCGAAATCAAGCATTTTACAGCAGGTTGGAGCAGCCTGTATCTCAGCACAGGAATAAGGTAGGGAAGAATTCTAAGGCTCATTTTGACTGCCTCCAGAAGTTAGATCAGATGGCAAATTGGATTTGGTGCTAGGTCTTTCCCTTTAGGTTTTACCCCAACAATGTTTTCATTAGTTTCGCTCACTCTCGAAATCAAGCATTTTACAGCAGGTTGGAGCAGCCTGTATCTCAGCACAGGAATAAGGTAGGGAAGAATTCTAAGGCTCATTTTGACTGCCTCCAGAAGTTAGATCAGATGGCAAATTGGATTTGGTGCTAGGTCTTTCCCTTTAGGTTTTACCCCAACAATGTTTTCATTAGTTTCGCTCACTCTCGAAATCAAGCATTTTACAGCAGGTTGGAGCAGCCTGTATCTCAGCACAGGAATAAGGTAGGGAAGAATTCTAAGGCTCATTTTGACTGCCTCCAGAAGTTAGATCAGATGGCAAATTGGATTTGGTGCTAGGTCTTTCCCTTTAGGTTTTACCCCAACAATGTTTTCATTAGTTTCGCTCACTCTCGAAATCAAGCATTTTACAGCAGGTTGGAGCAGCCTGTATCTCAGCACAGGAATAAGGTAGGGAAGAATTCTAAGGCTCATTTTGACTGCCTCCAGAAGTTAGATCAGATGGCAAATTGGATTTGGTGCTAGGTCTTTCCCTTTAGGTTTTACCCCAACAATGTTTTCATTAGTTTCGCTCACTCTCGAAATCAAGCATTTTACAGCAGGTTGGAGCAGCCTGTATCTCAGCACAGGAATAAGGTAGGGAAGAATTCTAAGGATCATTTTGACTGCCTCCAGAAGTTAGATCAGATGGCAAATTGGATTTGGTGCTAGGTCTTTCCCTTTAGGTTTTACCCCAACAATGTTTTCATTAGTTTCGCTCACTCTCGAAATCAAGCATTTTACAGCAGGTTGGAGCAGCCTGTATCTCAGCACAGGAATAAGGTAGGGAAGAATTCTAAGGCTCATTTTGACTGCCTCCAGAAGTTAGATCAGATGGCAAATTGGATTTGGTGCTAGGTCTTTCCCTTTAGGTTTTACCCCAACAATGTTTTCATTAGTTTCGCTCACTCTCGAAATCAAGCATTTTACAGCAGGTTGGAGCAGCCTGTATCTCAGCACAGGAATAAGGTAGGGAAGAATTCTAAGGATCATTTTGACTGCCTCCAGAAGTTAGATCAGATGGCAAATTGGATTTGGTGCTAGGTCTTTCCCTTTAGGTTTTACCCCAACAATGTTTTCATTAGTTTCGCTCACTCTCGACATCAAGCATTTTACAGCAGGTTGGAGCAGCCTGTATCTCAGCACAGGAATAAGGTAGGGAAGAATTCTAAGGCTCATTTTGACTGCCTCCAGAAGTTAGATCAGATGGCAAATTGGATTTGGTGCTAGGTCTTTCCCTTTAGGTTTTACCCCAACAATGTTTTCATTAGTTTTGCTCACTCTCGAAATCAAGCATTTTACAGCAGGTTGGAGCAGCCTGTATCTCAGCACAGGAATAAGGTAGGGAAGAATTCTAAGGCTCATTTTGACTGCCTCCAGAAGTTAGATCAGATGGCAAATTGGATTTGGTGCTAGGTCTTTCCCTTTAGGTTTTACCCCAACAATGTTTTCATTAGTTTCGCTCACTCTCGACATCAAGCATTTTACAGCAGGTTGGAGCAGCCTGTATCTCAGCACAGGAATAAGGTAGGGAAGAATTCTAAGGATCATTTTGACTGCCTCCAGAAGTTAGATCAGATGGCAAATTGGATTTGGTGCTAGGTCTTTCCCTTTAGGTTTTACCCCAACAATGTTTTCATTAGTTTCGCTCACTCTCGAAATCAAGCATTTTACAGCAGGTTGGAGCAGCCTGTATCTCAGCACAGGAATAAGGTAGGGAAGAATTCTAAGGATCATTTTGACTGCCTCCAGATGTTAGATCAGATGGCAAATTGGATTTGGTGCTAGGTCTTTCCCTTTAGGTTTTACCCCAACAATGTTTTCATTAGTTTCGCTCACTCTCGAAATCAAGCATTTTACAGCAGGTTGGAGCAGCCTGTATCTCAGCACAGGAATAAGGTAGGGAAGAATTCTAAGGATCATTTTGACTGCCTCCAGAAGTTAGATCAGATGGCAAATTGGATTTGGTGCTAGGTCTTTCCCTTTAGGTTTTACCCCAACAATGTTTTCATTAGTTTCGCTCACTCTCGAAATCAAGCATTTTACAGCAGGTTGGAGCAGCCTGTATCTCAGCACAGGAATAAGGTAGGGAAGAATTCTAAGGCTCATTTTGACTGCCTCCAGAAGTTAGATCAGATGGCAAATTGGATTTGGTGCTAGGTCTTTCCCTTTAGGTTTTACCCCAACAATGTTTTCATTAGTTTCGCTCACTCTCGAAATCAAGCATTTTACAGCAGGTTGGAGCAGCCTGTATCTCAGCACAGGAATAAGGTAGGGAAGAATTCTAAGGCTCATTTTGACTGCCTCCAGAAGTTAGATCAGATGGCAAATTGGATTTGGTGCTAGGTCTTTCCCTTTAGGTTTTACCCCAACAATGTTTTCATTAGTTTCGCTCACTCTCGACATCAAGCATTTTACAGCAGGTTGGAGCAGCCTGTATCTCAGCACAGGAATAAGGTAGGGAAGAATTCTAAGGCTCATTTTGACTGCCTCCAGAAGTTAGATCAGATGGCAAATTGGATTTGGTGCTAGGTCTTTCCCTTTAGGTTTTACCCCAACAATGTTTTCATTAGTTTCGCTCACTCTCGAAATCAAGCATTTTACAGCAGGTTGGAGCAGCCTGTATCTCAGCACAGGAATAAGGTAGGGAAGAATTCTAAGGATCATTTTGACTGCCTCCAGAAGTTAGATCAGATGGCAAATTGGATTTGGTGCTAGGTCTTTCCCTTTAGGTTTTACCCCAACAATGTTTTCATTAGTTTCGCTCACTCTCGAAATCAAGCATTTTACAGCAGGTTGGAGCAGCCTGTATCTCAGCACAGGAATAAGGTAGGGAAGAATTCTAAGGCTCATTTTGACTGCCTCCAGAAGTTAGATCAGATGGCAAATTGGATTTGGTGCTAGGTCTTTCCCTTTAGGTTTTACCCCAACAATGTTTTCATTAGTTTCGCTCACTCTCGAAATCAAGCATTTTACAGCAGGTTGGAGCAGCCTGTATCTCAGCACAGGAATAAGGTAGGGAAGAATTCTAAGGCTCATTTTGACTGCCTCCAGAAGTTAGATCAGATGGCAAATTGGATTTGGTGCTAGGTCTTTCCCTTTAGGTTTTACCCCAACAATGTTTTCATTAGTTTCGCTCACTCTCGACATCAAGCATTTTACAGCAGGTTGGAGCAGCCTGTATCTCAGCACAGGAATAAGGTAGGGAAGAATTCTAAGGCTCATTTTGACTGCCTCCAGAAGTTAGATCAGATGGCAAATTGGATTTGGTGCTAGGTCTTTCCCTTTAGGTTTTACCCCAACAATGTTTTCATTAGTTTCGCTCACTCTCGACATCAAGCATTTTACAGCAGGTTGGAGCAGCCTGTATCTCAGCACAGGAATAAGGTAGGGAAGAATTCTAAGGCTCATTTTGACTGCCTCCAGAAGTTAGATCAGATGGCAAATTGGATTTGGTGCTAGGTCTTTCCCTTTAGGTTTTACCCCAACAATGTTTTCATTAGTTTCGCTCACTCTCGAAATCAAGCATTTTACAGCAGGTTGGAGCAGCCTGTATCTCAGCACAGGAATAAGGTAGGGAAGAATTCTAAGGATCATTTTGACTGCCTCCAGAAGTTAGATCAGATGGCAAATTGGATTTGGTGCTAGGTCTTTCCCTTTAGGTTTTACCCCCAACAATGTTTTCATTAGTTTCGCTCACTCTCGAAATCAAGCATTTTACAGCAGGTTGGTACAGCCTGTATCTCAGCACAGGAATAAGGTAGGGAAGAATTCTAAGGCTCATTTTGACTGCCTCCAGAAGTTAGATCAGATGGCAAATTGGATTTGGTGCTAGGTCTTTCCCTTTAGGTTTTACCCCAACAATGTTTTCATTAGTTTCGCTCACTCTCGAAATCAAGCATTTTACAGCAGGTTGGAGCAGCCTGTATCTCAGCACAGGAATAAGGTAGGGAAGGATTCAAATGCTCATTTTGACTGCCTCCAGAAGTTAGATCAGATGGCAAATTGGATTTGGTGCTAGGTCTTTCCCTTTAGGTTTTACCCCAACAATGTTTTCATTAGTTTCGCTCACTCTCGAAATCAAGCATTTTACAGCAGGTTGGAGCAGCCTGTATCTCAGCACAGGAATAAGGTAGGGAAGAATTCTAAGGCTCATTTTGACTGCCTCCAGAAGTTAGATCAGATGGCAAATTGGATTTGGTGCTAGGTCTTTCCCTTTAGGTTTTACCCCAACAATGTTTTCATTAGTTTCGCTCACTCTCGAAATCAAGCATTTTACAGCAGGTTGGAGCAGCCTGTATCTCAGCACAGGAATAAGGTAGGGAAGAATTCTAAGGCTCATTTTGACTGCCTCCAGAAGTTAGATCAGATGGCAAATTGGATTTGGTGCTAGGTCTTTCCCTTTAGGTTTTACCCCAACAATGTTTTCATTAGTTTCGCTCACTCTCGACATCAAGCATTTTACAGCAGGTTGGAGCAGCCTGTATCTCAGCACAGGAATAAGGTAGGGAAGAATTCTAAGGATCATTTTGACTGCCTCCAGAAGTTAGATCAGATGGCAAATTGGATTTGGTGCTAGGTCTTTCCCTTTAGGTTTTACCCCAACAATGTTTTCATTAGTTTCGCTCACTCTCGACATCAAGCATTTTACAGCAGGTTGGAGCAGCCTGTATCTCAGCACAGGAATAAGGTAGGGAAGAATTCTAAGGATCATTTTGACTGCCTCCAGAAGTTAGATCAGATGGCAAATTGGATTTGGTGCTAGGTCTTTCCCTTTAGGTTTTACCCCAACAATGTTTTCATTAGTTTCGCTCACTCTCGACATCAAGCATTTTACAGCAGGTTGGAGCAGCCTGTATCTCAGCACAGGAATAAGGTAGGGAAGAATTCTAAGGATCATTTTGACTGCCTCCAGAAGTTAGATCAGATGGCAAATTGGATTTGGTGCTAGGTCTTTCCCTTTAGGTTTTACCCCAAAAATGTTTTCATTAGTTTCGCTCACTCTCGAAATCAAGCATTTTACAGCAGGTTGGAGCAGCCTGTATCTCAGCACAGGAATAAGGTAGGGAAGAATTCTAAGGCTCATTTTGACTGCCTCCAGAAGTTAGATCAGATGGCAAATTGGATTTGGTGCTAGGTCTTTCCCTTTAGGTTTTACCCCAACAATGTTTTCATTAGTTTCGCTCACTCTCGAAATCAAGCATTTTACAGCAGGTTGGAGCAGCCTGTATCTCAGCACAGGAATAAGGTAGGGAAGAATTCAAATGCTCATTTTGACTGCCTCCAGAAGTTAGATCAGATGGCAAATTGGATTTGGTGCTAGGTCTTTCCCTTTAGGTTTTACCCCAACAATGTTTTCATTAGTTTCGCTCACTCTCGACATCAAGCATTTTACAGCAGGTTGGAGCAGCCTGTATCTCAGCACAGGAATAAGGTAGGGAAGAATTCTAAGGCTCATTTTGACTGCCTCCAGAAGTTAGATCAGATGGCAAATTGGATTTGGTGCTAGGTCTTTCCCTTTAGGTTTTACCCCAACAATGTTTTCATTAGTTTCGCTCACTCTCGACATCAAGCATTTTACAGCAGGTTGGAGCAGCCTGTATCTCAGCACAGGAATAAGGTAGGGAAGAATTCTAAGGCTCATTTTGACTGCCTCCAGAAGTTAGATCAGATGGCAAATTGGATTTGGTGCTAGGTCTTTCCCTTTAGGTTTTACCCCAACAATGTTTTCATTAGTTTCGCTCACTCTCGAAATCAAGCATTTTACAGCAGGTTGGAGCAGCCTGTATCTCAGCACAGGAATAAGGTAGGGAAGAATTCTAAGGATCATTTTGACTGCCTCCAGAAGTTAGATCAGATGGCAAATTGGATTTGGTGCTAGGTCTTTCCCTTTAGGTTTTACCCCAACAATGTTTTCATTAGTTTCGCTCACTCTCGAAATCAAGCATTTTACAGCAGGTTGGTACAGCCTGTATCTCAGCACAGGAATAAGGTAGGGAAGAATTCTAAGGCTCATTTTGACTGCCTCCAGAAGTTAGATCAGATGGCAAATTGGATTTGGTGCTAGGTCTTTCCCTTTAGGTTTTACCCCAACAATGTTTTCATTAGTTTCGCTCACTCTCGAAATCAAGCATTTTACAGCAGGTTGGAGCAGCCTGTATCTCAGCACAGGAATAAGGTAGGGAAGGATTCAAATGCTCATTTTGACTGCCTCCAGAAGTTAGATCAGATGGCAAATTGGATTTGGTGCTAGGTCTTTCCCTTTAGGTTTTACCCCAACAATGTTTTCATTAGTTTCGCTCACTCTCGAAATCAAGCATTTTACAGCAGGTTGGAGCAGCCTGTATCTCAGCACAGGAATAAGGTAGGGAAGAATTCTAAGGCTCATTTTGACTGCCTCCAGAAGTTAGATCAGATGGCAAATTGGATTTGGTGCTAGGTCTTTCCCTTTAGGTTTTACCCCAACAATGTTTTCATTAGTTTCGCTCACTCTCGAAATCAAGCATTTTACAGCAGGTTGGAGCAGCCTGTATCTCAGCACAGGAATAAGGTAGGGAAGAATTCTAAGGCTCATTTTGACTGCCTCCAGAAGTTAGATCAGATGGCAAATTGGATTTGGTGCTAGGTCTTTCCCTTTAGGTTTTACCCCAACAATGTTTTCATTAGTTTCGCTCACTCTCGACATCAAGCATTTTACAGCAGGTTGGAGCAGCCTGTATCTCAGCACAGGAATAAGGTAGGGAAGAATTCTAAGGATCATTTTGACTGCCTCCAGAAGTTAGATCAGATGGCAAATTGGATTTGGTGCTAGGTCTTTCCCTTTAGGTTTTACCCCAACAATGTTTTCATTAGTTTCGCTCACTCTCGACATCAAGCATTTTACAGCAGGTTGGAGCAGCCTGTATCTCAGCACAGGAATAAGGTAGGGAAGAATTCTAAGGATCATTTTGACTGCCTCCAGAAGTTAGATCAGATGGCAAATTGGATTTGGTGCTAGGTCTTTCCCTTTAGGTTTTACCCCAACAATGTTTTCATTAGTTTCGCTCACTCTCGACATCAAGCATTTTACAGCAGGTTGGAGCAGCCTGTATCTCAGCACAGGAATAAGGTAGGGAAGAATTCTAAGGATCATTTTGACTGCCTCCAGAAGTTAGATCAGATGGCAAATTGGATTTGGTGCTAGGTCTTTCCCTTTAGGTTTTACCCCAACAATGTTTTCATTAGTTTCGCTCACTCTCGAAATCAAGCATTTTACAGCAGGTTGGAGCAGCCTGTATCTCAGCACAGGAATAAGGTAGGGAAGAATTCTAAGGCTCATTTTGACTGCCTCCAGAAGTTAGATCAGATGGCAAATTGGATTTGGTGCTAGGTCTTTCCCTTTAGGTTTTACCCCAACAATGTTTTCATTAGTTTCGCTCACTCTCGAAATCAAGCATTTTACAGCAGGTTGGAGCAGCCTGTATCTCAGCACAGGAATAAGGTAGGGAAGAATTCAAATGCTCATTTTGACTGCCTCCAGAAGTTAGATCAGATGGCAAATTGGATTTGGTGCTAGGTCTTTCCCTTTAGGTTTTACCCCAACAATGTTTTCATTAGTTTCGCTCACTCTCGAAATCAAGCATTTTACAGCAGGTTGGAGCAGCCTGTATCTCAGCACAGGAATAAGGTAGGGAAGAATTCTAAGGCTCATTTTGACTGCCTCCAGAAGTTAGATCAGATGGCAAATTGGATTTGGTGCTAGGTCTTTCCCTTTAGGTTTTACCCCAACAATGTTTTCATTAGTTTCGCTCACTCTCGAAATCAAGCATTTTACAGCAGGTTGGAGCAGCCTGTATCTCAGCACAGGAATAAGGTAGGGAAGAATTCTAAGGCTCATTTTGACTGCCTCCAGAAGTTAGATCAGATGGCAAATTGGATTTGGTGCTAGGTCTTTCCCTTTAGGTTTTACCCCAACAATGTTTTCATTAGTTTCGCTCACTCTCGAAATCAAGCATTTTACAGCAGGTTGGAGCAGCCTGTATCTCAGCACAGGAATAAGGTAGGGAAGAATTCTAAGGATCATTTTGACTGCCTCCAGAAGTTAGATCAGATGGCAAATTGGATTTGGTGCTAGGTCTTTCCCTTTAGGTTTTACCCCAACAATGTTTTCATTAGTTTCGCTCACTCTCGAAATCAAGCATTTTACAGCAGGTTGGAGCAGACTGTATCTCAGCACAAGAACAAGGTAGGGAAGAATTCAAAGGCTCATTTTGACTGCCTCCAGAAGTTAGATCAGATGGCAAATTGGATTTGGTGCTAGGTCTTTCCCTTTAGGTTTTACCCCAACAATGTTTTCATTAGTTTCGCTCACTCTCGAAATCAAGCATTTTACAGCAGGTTGGAGCAGCCTGTATCTCAGCACAGGAATAAGGTAGGGAAGAATTCTAAGGCTCATTTTGACTGCCTCCAGAAGTTAGATCAGATGGCAAATTGGATTTGGTGCTAGGTCTTTCCCTTTAGGTTTTACCCCAACAATGTTTTCATTAGTTTCGCTCACTCTCGAAATCAAGCATTTTACAGCAGGTTGGAGCAGCCTGTATCTCAGCACAGGAATAAGGTAGGGAAGAATTCTAAGGCTCATTTTGACTGCCTCCAGAAGTTAGATCAGATGGCAAATTGGATTTGGTGCTAGGTCTTTCCCTTTAGGTTTTACCCCAACAATGTTTTCATTAGTTTCGCTCACTCTCGAAATCAAGCATTTTACAGCAGGTTGGAGCAGCCTGTATCTCAGCACAGGAATAAGGTAGGGAAGAATTCTAAGGCTCATTTTGACTGCCTCCAGAAGTTAGATCAGATGGCAAATTGGATTTGGTGCTAGGTCTTTCCCTTTAGGTTTTACCCCAACAATGTTTTCATTAGTTTCGCTCACTCTCGAAATCAAGCATTTTACAGCAGGTTGGAGCAGCCTGTATCTCAGCACAGGAATAAGGTAGGGAAGAATTCTAAGGCTCATTTTGACTGCCTCCAGAAGTTAGATCAGATGGCAAATTGGATTTGGTGCTAGGTCTTTCCCTTTAGGTTTTACCCCAACAATGTTTTCATTAGTTTCGCTCACTCTCGAAATCAAGCATTTTACAGCAGGTTGGAGCAGCCTGTATCTCAGCACAGGAATAAGGTAGGGAAGAATTCTAAGGCTCATTTTGACTGCCTCCAGAAGTTAGATCAGATGGCAAATTGGATTTGGTGCTAGGTCTTTCCCTTTAGGTTTTACCCCAACAATGTTTTCATTAGTTTCGCTCACTCTCGACATCAAGCATTTTACAGCAGGTTGGAGCAGCCTGTATCTCAGCACAGGAATAAGGTAGGGAAGAATTCTAAGGATCATTTTGACTGCCTCCAGAAGTTAGATCAGATGGCAAATTGGATTTGGTGCTAGGTCTTTCCCTTTAGGTTTTACCCCAACAATGTTTTCATTAGTTTCGCTCACTCTCGACATCAAGCATTTTACAGCAGGTTGGAGCAGCCTGTATCTCAGCACAGGAATAAGGTAGGGAAGAATTCTAAGGCTCATTTTGACTGCCTCCAGAAGTTAGATCAGATGGCAAATTGGATTTGGTGCTAGGTCTTTCCCTTTAGGTTTTACCCCAACAATGTTTTCATTAGTTTCGCTCACTCTCGAAATCAAGCATTTTACAGCAGGTTGGAGCAGCCTGTATCTCAGCACAGGAATAAGGTAGGGAAGAATTCTAAGGATCATTTTGACTGCCTCCAGAAGTTAGATCAGATGGCAAATTGGATTTGGTGCTAGGTCTTTCCCTTTAGGTTTTACCCCAACAATGTTTTCATTAGTTTCGCTCACTCTCGAAATCAAGCATTTTACAGCAGGTTGGAGCAGCCTGTATCTCAGCACAGGAATAAGGTAGGGAAGAATTCTAAGGCTCATTTTGACTGCCTCCAGAAGTTAGATCAGATGGCAAATTGGATTTGGTGCTAGGTCTTTCCCTTTAGGTTTTACCCCAACAATGTTTTCATTAGTTTCGCTCACTCTCGAAATCAAGCATTTTACAGCAGGTTGGAGCAGCCTGTATCTCAGCACAGGAATAAGGTAGGGAAGAATTCTAAGGCTCATTTTGACTGCCTCCAGAAGTTAGATCAGATGGCAAATTGGATTTGGTGCTAGGTCTTTCCCTTTAGGTTTTACCCCAACAATGTTTTCATTAGTTTCGCTCACTCTCGAAATCAAGCATTTTACAGCAGGTTGGAGCAGCCTGTATCTCAGCACAGGAATAAGGTAGGGAAGAATTCTAAGGCTCATTTTGACTGCCTCCAGAAGTTAGATCAGATGGCAAATTGGATTTGGTGCTAGGTCTTTCCCTTTAGGTTTTACCCCAACAATGTTTTCATTAGTTTCGCTCACTCTCGAAATCAAGCATTTTACAGCAGGTTGGAGCAGCCTGTATCTCAGCACAGGAATAAGGTAGGGAAGAATTCTAAGGCTCATTTTGACTGCCTCCAGAAGTTAGATCAGATGGCAAATTGGATTTGGTGCTAGGTCTTTCCCTTTAGGTTTTACCCCAACAATGTTTTCATTAGTTTCGCTCACTCTCGAAATCAAGCATTTTACAGCAGGTTGGAGCAGCCTGTATCTCAGCACAGGAATAAGGTAGGGAAGAATTCTAAGGCTCATTTTGACTGCCTCCAGAAGTTAGATCAGATGGCAAATTGGATTTGGTGCTAGGTCTTTCCCTTTAGGTTTTACCCCAACAATGTTTTCATTAGTTTCGCTCACTCTCGAAATCAAGCATTTTACAGCAGGTTGGAGCAGCCTGTATCTCAGCACAGGAATAAGGTAGGGAAGAATTCTAAGGCTCATTTTGACTGCCTCCAGAAGTTAGATCAGATGGCAAATTGGATTTGGTGCTAGGTCTTTCCCTTTAGGTTTTACCCCAACAATGTTTTCATTAGTTTCGCTCACTCTCGAAATCAAGCATTTTACAGCAGGTTGGAGCAGCCTGTATCTCAGCACAGGAATAAGGTAGGGAAGAATTCTAAGGCTCATTTTGACTGCCTCCAGAAGTTAGATCAGATGGCAAATTGGATTTGGTGCTAGGTCTTTCCCTTTAGGTTTTACCCCAACAATGTTTTCATTAGTTTCGCTCACTCTCGAAATCAAGCATTTTACAGCAGGTTGGAGCAGCCTGTATCTCAGCACAGGAATGAGGTAGGGAAGAATTCTAAGGCTCATTTTGACTGCCTCCAGAAGTTAGATCAGATGGCAAATAGGATTTGGTGCTAGGTCTTTCCCTTTAGGTTTTACCCCAACAATGTTTTCATTAGTTTCGCTCACTCTCGAAATCAAGCATTTTACAGCAGGTTGGAGCAGCCTGTATCTCAGCACAGGAATAAGGTAGGGAAGAATTCTAAGGCTCATTTTGACTGCCTCCAGAAGTTAGATCAGATGGCAAATAGGATTTGGTGCTAGGTCTTTCCCTTTAGGTTTTACCCCAACAATGTTTTCATTAGTTTCGCTCACTCTCGAAATCAAGCATTTTACAGCAGGTTGGAGCAGCCTGTATCTCAGCACAGGAATAAGGTAGGGAAGAATTCTAAGGCTCATTTTGACTGCCTCCAGAAGTTAGATCAGATGGCAAATTGGATTTGGTGCTAGGTCTTTCCCTTTAGGTTTTACCCCAACAATGTTTTCATTAGTTTCGCTCACTCTCGAAATCAAGCATTTTACTGCAGGTTGGAGCAGCCTGTATCTCAGCACAGGAATAAGGTAGGGAAGAATTCTAAGGCTCATTTTGACTGCCTCCAGAAGTTAGATCAGATGGCAAATTGGATTTGGTGCTAGGTCTTTCCCTTTAGGTTTTACCCCAACAATGTTTTCATTAGTTTCGCTCACTCTCGAAATCAAGCATTTTACAGCAGGTTGGAGCAGCCTGTATCTCAGCACAGGAATAAGGTAGGGAAGAATTCTAAGGCTCATTTTGACTGCCTCCAGAAGTTAGATCAGATGGCAAATTGGATTTGGTGCTAGGTCTTTCCCTTTAGGTTTTACCCCAACAATGTTTTCATTAGTTTCGCTCACTCTCGAAATCAAGCATTTTACAGCAGGTTGGAGCAGCCTGTATCTCAGCACAGGAATAAGGTAGGGAAGAATTCTAAGGATCATCTTGACTGCCTCCAGAAGTTAGATCAGATGGCAAATTGGATTTGGTGCTAGGTCTTTCCCTTTAGGTTTTACCCCAACAATGTTTTCATTAGTTTCGCTCACTCTCGAAAACAAGCATTTTACAGCAGGTTGGAGCAGCCTGTATCTCAGCACAGGAATAAGGTAGGGAAGAATTCTAAGGCTCATTTTGACTGCCTCCAGAAGTTAGATCAGATGGCAAATTGGATTTGGTGCTAGGTCTTTCCCTTTAGGTTTTACCCCAACAATGTTTTCATTAGTTTCGCTCACTCTCGAAATCAAGCATTTTACAGCAGGTTGGAGCAGCCTGTATCTCAGCACAGGAATAAGGTAGGGAAGAATTCTAAGGCTCATTTTGACTGCCTCCAGAAGTTAGATCAGATGGCAAATTGGATTTGGTGCTAGGTCTTTCCTTTTAGGTTTTACCCCAACAATGTTTTCATTAGTTTCGCTCACTCTCGAAATCAAGCATTTTACAGCAGGTTGGAGCAGCCTGTATCTCAGCACAGGAATAAGGTAGGGAAGAATTCTAAGGCTCATTTTGACTGCCTCCAGAAGTTAGATCAGATGGCAAATTGGATTTGGTGCTAGGTCTTTCCCTTTAGGTTTTACCCCAACAATGTTTTCATTAGTTTCGCTCACTCTCGAAATCAAGCATTTTACAGCAGGTTGGAGCAGCCTGTATCTCAGCACAGGAATAAGGTAGGGAAGAATTCTAAGGCTCATTTTGACTGCCTCCAGAAGTTAGATCAGATGGCAAATTGGGGTTTGGTGCTAGGTCTTTCCCTTTAGGTTTTACCCCAACAATGTTTTCATTAGTTTCGCTCACTCTCGAAATCAAGCATTTTACAGCCGGTTGGAGCAGCCTGTATCTCAGCACAGGAATAAGGTAGGGAAGAATTCTAAGTCTCATTTTGACTGCCTCCAGAAGTTAGATCAGATGGCAAATTGGATTTGGTGCTAGGTCTTTCCCTTTAGGTTTTACCCCAACAATGTTTTCATTAGTTTCGCTCACTCTCGAAATCAAGCATTTTACAGCAGGTTGGAGCAGCCTGTATCTCAGCACAGGAATAAGGTAGGGAAGAATTCTAAGGCTCATTTTGACTGCCTCCAGAAGTTAGATCAGATGGCAAATTGGATTTGGTGCTAGGTCTTTCCCTTTAGGTTTTACCCCAACAATGTTTTCATTAGTTTCGCTCACTCTCGAAATCAAGCATTTTACAGCAGGTTGGAGCAGCCTGTATCTCAGCACAGGAATAAGGTAGGGAAGAATTCTAAGGCTCATTTTGACTGCCTCCAGAAGTTAGATCAGATGGCAAATTGGATTTGGTGCTAGGTCTTTCCCTTTAGGTTTTACCCCAACAATGTTTTCATTAGTTTCGCTCACTCTCGAAATCAAGCATTTTACAGCAGGTTGGAGCAGCCTGTATCTCAGCACAGGAATAAGGTAGGGAAGAATTATAAGGATCATTTTGACTGCCTCCAGAAGTTAGATCAGATGGCAAATTGGATTTGGTGCTAGGTCTTTCCCTTTAGGTTTTACCCCAACAATGTTTTCATTAGTTTCGCTCACTCTCGAAATCAAGCATTTTACAGCAGGTTGGAGCAGCCTGTATCTCAGCACAGGAATAAGGTAGGGAAGAATTCTAAGGCTCATTTTGACTGCCTCCAGAAGTTAGATCAGATGGCAAATTGGATTTGGTGCTAGGTCTTTCCCTTTAGGTTTTACCCCAACAATGTTTTCATTAGTTTCGCTCACTCTCGAAATCAAGCATTTTACAGCAGGTTAGAGCAGCCTGTATCGCAGCACAGGAATAAGGTAGGGAAGAATTCTAAGGCTCATTTTGACTGCCTCCAGAAGTTAGATCAGATGGCAAATTGGATTTGGTGCTAGGTCTTTCCCTTTAGGTTTTACCCCAACAATGTTTTCATTAGTTTCGCTCACTCTCGAAATCAAGCATTTTACAGCAGGTTGGAGCAGCCTGTATCTCAGCACAGGAATAAGGTAGGGAAGAATTCTAAGGATCATTTTGACTGCCTCCAGAAGTTAGATCAGATGGCAAATTGGATTTGGTGCTAGGTCTTTCCCTTTAGGTTTTACCCCAACAATGTTTTCATTAGTTTCGCTCACTCTCGAAATCAAGCATTTTACAGCAGGTTGGAGCAGCCTGTATCTCAGCACAGGAATAAGGTAGGGAAGAATTCTAAGGCTCATTTTGACTGCCTCCAGAAGTTAGATCAGATGGCAAATTGGATTTGGTGCTAGGTCTTTCCCTTTAGGTTTTACCCCAACAATGTTTTCATTAGTTTCGCTCACTCTCGAAATCAAGCATTTTACAGCAGGTTGGAGCAGCCTGTATCTCAGCACAGGAATAAGGTAGGGAAGAATTCTAAGGCTCATTTTGACTGCCTCCAGAAGTTAGATCAGATGGCAAATTGGATTTGGTGCTAGGTCTTTCCCTTTAGGTTTTACCCCAACAATGTTTTCATTAGTTTCGCTCACTCTCGAAATCAAGCATTTTACAGCAGGTTGGAGCAGCCTGTATCTCAGCACAGGAATAAGGTAGGGAAGAATTCTAAGGATCATTTTGACTGCCTCCAGAAGTTAGATCAGATGGCAAATTGGATTTGGTGCTAGGTCTTTCCCTTTAGGTTTTACCCCAACAATGTTTTCATTAGTTTCGCTCACTCTCGAAATCAAGCATTTTACAGCAGGTTGGAGCAGCCTGTATCTCAGCACAGGAATAAGGTAGGGAAGAATTCTAAGGATCATCTTGACTGCCTCCAGAAGTTAGATCAGATGGCAAATTGGATTTGGTGCTAGGTCTTTCCCTTTAGGTTTTACCCCAACAATGTTTTCATTAGTTTCGCTCACTCTCGAAATCAAGCATTTTACAGCAGGTTGGAGCAGCCTGTATCTCAGCACAGGAATAAGGTAGGGAAGAATTCTAAGGCTCATTTTGACTGCCTCCAGAAGTTAGATCAGATGGCAAATTGGATTTGGTGCTAGGTCTTTCCCTTTAGGTTTTACCCCAACAATGTTTTCATTAGTTTCGCTCACTCTCGAAATCAAGCATTTTACAGCAGGTTGGAGCAGCCTGTATCTCAGCACAGGAATAAGGTAGGGAAGAATTCTAAGGCTCATTTTGACTGCCTCCAGAAGTTAGATCAGATGGCAAATTGGATTTGGTGCTAGGTCTTTCCCTTTAGGTTTTACCCCAACAATGTTTTCATTAGTTTCGCTCACTCTCGAAATCAAGCATTTTACAGCAGGTTGGAGCAGCCTGTATCTCAGCACAGGAATAAGGTAGGGAAGAATTCTAAGGCTCATTTTGACTGCCTCCAGAAGTTAGATCAGATGGCAAATTGGATTTGGTGCTAGGTCTTTCCCTTTAGGTTTTACCCCAACAATGTTTTCATTAGTTTCGCTCACTCTCGAAATCAAGCATTTTACAGCAGGTTGGAGCAGCCTGTATCTCAGCACAGGAATAAGGTAGGGAAGAATTCTAAGGATCATTTTGACTGCCTCCAGAAGTTAGATCAGATGGCAAATTGGATTTGGTGCTAGGTCTTTCCTTTTAGGTTTTACCCCAACAATGTTTTCATTAGTTTCGCTCACTCTCGAAATCAAGCATTTTACAGCAGGTTGGAGCAGCCTGTATCTCAGCACAGGAATAAGGTAGGGAAGAATTCTAAGGATCATTTTGACTGCCTCCAGAAGTTAGATCAGATGGCAAATTGGATTTGGTGCTAGGTCTTTCCCTTTAGGTTTTACCCCAACAATGTTTTCATTAGTTTCGCTCACTCTCGAAATCAAGCATTTTACAGCAGGTTGGAGCAGCCTGTATCTCAGCACAGGAATAAGGTAGGGAAGAATTCTAAGGCTCATTTTGACTGCCTCCAGAAGTTAGATCAGATGGCAAATTGGATTTGGTGCTAGGTCTTTCCCTTTAGGTTTTACCCCAACAATGTTTTCATTAGTTTCGCTCACTCTCGAAATCAAGCATTTTACAGCAGGTTGGAGCAGCCTGTATCTCAGCACAGGAATAAGGTAGGGAAGAATTCTAAGGCTCATTTTGACTGCCTCCAGAAGTTAGATCAGATGGCAAATTGGATTTGGTGCTAGGTCTTTCCCTTTAGGTTTTACCCCAACAATGTTTTCATTAGTTTCGCTCACTCTCGAAATCAAGCATTTTACAGCAGGTTGGAGCAGCCTGTATCTCAGCACAGGAATAAGGTAGGGAAGAATTCAAAGGCTCATTTTGACTGCCTCCAGAAGTTAGATCAGATGGCAAATTGGATTTGGTGCTAGGTCTTTCCCTTTAGGTTTTACCCCAACAATGTTTTCATTAGTTTCGCTCACTCTCGAAATCAAGCATTTTACAGCAGGTTGGAGCAGCCTGTATCTCAGCACAGGAATAAGGTAGGGAAGAATTCTAAGGATCATTTTGACTGCCTCCAGAAGTTAGATCAGATGGCAAATTGGATTTGGTGCTAGGTCTTTCCCTTTAGGTTTTACCCCAACAATGTTTTCATTAGTTTCGCTCACTCTCGAAATCAAGCATTTTACAGCAGGTTGGAGCAGCCTGTATCTCAGCACAGGAATTAGGTAGGGAAGAATTCTAAGGCTCATTTTGACTGCCTCCAGAAGTTAGATCAGATGGCAAATTGGATTTGGTGCTAGGTCTTTCCCTTTAGGTTTTACCCCAACAATGTTTTCATTAGTTTCGCTCACTCTCGAAATCAAGCATTTTACAGCAGGTTGGAGCAGCCTGTATCTCAGCACAGGAATAAGGTAGGGAAGAATTCTAAGGCTCATTTTGACTGCCTCCAGAAGTTAGATCAGATGGCAAATTGGATTTGGTGCTAGGTCTTTCCCTTTAGGTTTTACCCCGACAATGTTTTCATTAGTTTCGCTCACTCTCGAAATCAAGCATTTTACAGCAGGTTGGAGCAGCCTGTATCTCAGCACAGGAATAAGGTAGGGAAGAATTCAAAGGCTCATTTTGACTGCCTCCAGAAGTTAGATCAGATGGCAAATTGGATTTGGTGCTAGGTCTTTCCCTTTAGGTTTTACCCCAACAATGTTTTCATTAGTTTCGCTCACTCTCGAAATCAAGCATTTTACAGCAGGTTGGAGCAGCCTGTATCTCAGCACAGGAATAAGGTAGGGAAGAATTCTAAGGCTCATTTTGACTGCCTCCAGAAGTTAGATCAGATGGCAAATTGGATTTGGTGCTAGGTCTTTCCCTTTAGGTTTTACCCCAACAATGTTTTCATTAGTTTCGCTCACTCTCGAAATCAAGCATTTTACAGCAGGTTGGAGCAGCCTGTATCTCAGCACAGGAATAAGGTAGGGAAGAATTCTAAGGCTCATTTTGACTGCCTCCAGAAGTTAGATCAGATGGCAAATTGGATTTGGTGCTAGGTCTTTCCCTTTAGGTTTTACCCCAACAATGTTTTCATTAGTTTCGCTCACTCTCGAAATCAAGCATTTTACAGCAGGTTGGAGCAGCCTGTATCTCAGCACAGGAATAAGGTAGGGAAGAATTCTAAGGCTCATTTTGACTGCCTCCAGAAGTTAGATCAGATGGCAAATTGGATTTGGTGCTAGGTCTTTC
Organism: Melanerpes formicivorus; assembly: GCF_026170545.1. Taxonomy (NCBI): domain Eukaryota; kingdom Metazoa; phylum Chordata; class Aves; order Piciformes; family Picidae; genus Melanerpes; species Melanerpes formicivorus. The sequence goes on from NW_027144956.1 coordinate 20,670, forward strand.
CCTTTAGGTTTTACCCCAACAATGTTTTCATTAGTTTCGCTCACTCTCGAAATCAAGCATTTTACAGCAGGTTGGAGCAGCCTGTATCTCAGCACAGGAATAAGGTAGGGAAGAATTCTAAGGCTCATTTTGACTGCCTCCAGAAGTTAGATCAGATGGCAAATTGGATTTGGTGCTAGGTCTTTCCCTTTAGGTTTTACCCCAACAATGTTTTCATTAGTTTCGCTCACTCTCGAAATCAAGCATTTTACAGCAGGTTGGAGCAGCCTGTATCTCAGCACAGGAATAAGGTAGGGAAGAATTCAAATGCTCATTTTGACTGCCTCCAGAAGTTAGATCAGATGGCAAATTGGATTTGGTGCTAGGTCTTTCCCTTTAGGTTTTACCCCAACAATGTTTTCATTAGTTTCGCTCACTCTCGAAATCAAGCATTTTACAGCAGGTTGGAGCAGCCTGTATCTCAGCACAGGAATAAGGTAGGGAAGAATTCTAAGGATCATTTTGACTGCCTCCAGAAGTTAGATCAGATGGCAAATTGGATTTGGTGCTAGGTCTTTCCCTTTAGGTTTTACCCCAACAATGTTTTCATTAGTTTCGCTCACTCTCGAAATCAAGCATTTTACAGCAGGTTGGAGCAGCCTGTATCTCAGCACAGGAATAAGGTAGGGAAGAATTCTAAGGCTCATTTTGACTGCCTCCAGAAGTTAGATCAGATGGCAAATTGGATTTGGTGCTAGGTCTTTCCCTTTAGGTTTTACCCCAACAATGTTTTCATTAGTTTCGCTCACTCTCGAAATCAAGCATTTTACAGCAGGTTGGAGCAGCCTGTATCTCAGCACAGGAATAAGGTAGGGAAGAATTCTAAGGCTCATTTTGACTGCCTCCAGAAGTTAGATCAGATGGCAAATTGGATTTGGTGCTAGGTCTTTCCCTTTAGGTTTTACCCCAACAATGTTTTCATTAGTTTCGCTCACTCTCGAAATCAAGCATTTTACAGCAGGTTGGAGCAGCCTGTATCTCAGCACAGGAATAAGGTAGGGAAGAATTCTAAGGCTCATTTTGACTGCCTCCAGAAGTTAGATCAGATGGCAAATTGGATTTGGTGCTAGGTCTTTCCCTTTAGGTTTTACCCCAACAATGTTTTCATTAGTTTCGCTCACTCTCGAAATCAAGCATTTTACAGCAGGTTGGAGCAGCCTGTATCTCAGCACAGGAATAAGGTAGGGAAGAATTCTAAGGCTCATTTTGACTGCCTCCAGAAGTTAGATCAGATGGCAAATTGGATTTGGTGCTAGGTCTTTCCCTTTAGGTTTTACCCCAACAATGTTTTCATTAGTTTCGCTCACTCTCGAAATCAAGCATTTTACAGCAGGTTGGAGCAGCCTGTATCTCAGCACAGGAATAAGGTAGGGAAGAATTCTAAGGCTCATTTTGACTGCCTCCAGAAGTTAGATCAGATGGCAAATTGGATTTGGTGCTAGGTCTTTCCCTTTAGGTTTTACCCCAACAATGTTTTCATTAGTTTCGCTCACTCTCGAAATCAAGCATTTTACAGCAGGTTGGAGCAGCCTGTATCTCAGCACAGGAATAAGGTAGGGAAGAATTCTAAGGCTCATTTTGACTGCCTCCAGAAGTTAGATCAGATGGCAAATTGGATTTGGTGCTAGGTCTTTCCCTTTAGGTTTTACCCCAACAATGTTTTCATTAGTTTCGCTCACTCTCGAAATCAAGCATTTTACAGCAGGTTGGAGCAGCCTGTATCTCAGCACAGGAATAAGGTAGGGAAGAATTCTAAGGCTCATTTTGACTGCCTCCAGAAGTTAGATCAGATGGCAAATTGGATTTGGTGCTAGGTCTTTCCCTTTAGGTTTTACCCCAACAATGTTTTCATTAGTTTCGCTCACTCTCGAAATCAAGCATTTTACAGCAGGTTGGAGCAGCCTGTATCTCAGCACAGGAATAAGGTAGGGAAGAATTCTAAGGCTCATTTTGACTGCCTCCAGAAGTTAGATCAGATGGCAAATTGGATTTGGTGCTAGGTCTTTCCCTTTAGGTTTTACCCCAACAATGTTTTCATTAGTTTCGCTCACTCTCGAAATCAAGCATTTTACAGCAGGTTGGAGCAGCCTGTATCTCAGCACAGGAATAAGGTAGGGAAGAATTCTAAGGCTCATTTTGACTGCCTCCAGAAGTTAGATCAGATGGCAAATTGGATTTGGTGCTAGGTCTTTCCCTTTAGGTTTTACCCCGACAATGTTTTCATTAGTTTCGCTCACTCTCGAAATCAAGCATTTTACAGCAGGTTGGAGCAGCCTGTATCTCAGCACAGGAATAAGGTAGGGAAGAATTCTAAGGATCATTTTGACTGCCTCCAGAAGTTAGATCAGATGGCAAATTGGATTTGGTGCTAGGTCTTTCCCTTTAGGTTTTACCCCAACAATGTTTTCATTAGTTTCGCTCACTCTCGAAATCAAGCATTTTACAGCAGGTTGGAGCAGCCTGTATCTCAGCACAGGAATAAGGTAGGGAAGAATTCTAAGGCTCATTTTGACTGCCTCCAGAAGTTAGATCAGATGGCAAATTGGATTTCGTGCTAGGTCTTTCCCTTTAGGTTTTACCCCAACAATGTTTTCATTAGTTTCGCTCACTCTCGAAATCAAGCATTTTACAGCAGGTTGGAGCAGCCTGTATCTCAGCACAGGAATAAGGTAGGGAAGAATTCTAAGGCTCATTTTGACTGCCTCCAGAAGTTAGATCAGATGGCAAATTGGATTTGGTGCTAGGTCTTTCCCTTTAGGTTTTACCCCAACAATGTTTTCATTAGTTTCGCTCACTCTCGAAATCAAGCATTTTACAGCAGGTTGGAGCAGCCTGTATCTCAGCACAGGAATAAGGTAGGGAAGAATTCAAATGCTCATTTTGACTGCCTCCAGAAGTTAGATCAGATGGCAAATTGGATTTGGTGCTAGGTCTTTCCCTTTAGGTTTTACCCCAACAATGTTTTCATTAGTTTCGCTCACTCTCGAAATCAAGCATTTTACAGCAGGTTGGAGCAGCCTGTATCTCAGCACAGGAATAAGGTAGGGAAGAATTCTAAGGCTCATTTTGACTGCCTCCAGAAGTTAGATCAGATGGCAAATTGGATTTGGTGCTAGGTCTTTCCCTTTAGGTTTTACCCCAACAATGTTTTCATTAGTTTCGCTCACTCTCGAAATCAAGCATTTTACAGCAGGTTGGAGCAGCCTGTATCTCAGCACAGGAATAAGGTAGGGAAGAATTCTAAGGATCATTTTGACTGCCTCCAGAAGTTAGATCAGATGGCAAATTGGATTTGGTGCTAGGTCTTTCCCTTTAGGTTTTACCCCAACAATGTTTTCATTAGTTTCGCTCACTCTCGAAATCAAGCATTTTACAGCAGGTTGGAGCAGCCTGTATCTCAGCACAGGAATAAGGTAGGGAAGAATTCTAAGGATCATTTTGACTGCCTCCAGAAGTTAGATCAGATGGCAAATTGGATTTGGTGCTAGGTCTTTCCCTTTAGGTTTTACCCCAACAATGTTTTCATTAGTTTCGCTCACTCTCGAAATCAAGCATTTTACAGCAGGTTGGAGCAGCCTGTATCTCAGCACAGGAATAAGGTAGGGAAGAATTCTAAGGATCATTTTGACTGCCTCCAGAAGTTAGATCAGATGGCAAATTGGATTTGGTGCTAGGTCTTTCCCTTTAGGTTTTACCCCAACAATGTTTTCATTAGTTTCGCTCACTCTCGAAATCAAGCATTTTACAGCAGGTTGGAGCAGCCTGTATCTCAGCACAGGAATAAGGTAGGGAAGAATTCTAAGGCTCATTTTGACTGCCTCCAGAAGTTAGATCAGATGGCAAATTGGATTTGGTGCTAGGTCTTTCCCTTTAGGTTTTACCCCAACAATGTTTTCATTAGTTTCGCTCACTCTCGAAATCAAGCATTTTACAGCAGGTTGGAGCAGCCTGTATCTCAGCACAGGAATAAGGTAGGGAAGAATTCTAAGGATCATTTTGACTGCCTCCAGAAGTTAGATCAGATGGCAAATTGGATTTGGTGCTAGGTCTTTCCCTTTAGGTTTTACCCCAACAATGTTTTCATTAGTTTCGCTCACTCTCGAAATCAAGCATTTTACAGCAGGTTGGAGCAGCCTGTATCTCAGCACAGGAATAAGGTAGGGAAGAATTCTAAGGATCATTTTGACTGCCTCCAGAAGTTAGATCAGATGGCAAATTGGATTTGGTGCTAGGTCTTTCCCTTTAGGTTTTACCCCAACAATGTTTTCATTAGTTTCTCTCACTCTCGAAATCAAGCATTTTACAGCAGGTTGGAGCAGCCTGTATCTCAGCACAGGAATAAGGTAGGGAAGAATTCTAAGGATCATTTTGACTGCCTCCAGAAGTTAGATCAGATGGCAAATTGGATTTGGTGCTAGGTCTTTCCCTTTAGGTTTTACCCCAACAATGTTTTCATTAGTTTCGCTCACTCTCGAAATCAAGCATTTTACAGCAGGTTGGAGCAGCCTGTATCTCAGCACAGGAATAAGGTAGGGAAGAATTCTAAGGCTCATTTTGACTGCCTCCAGAAGTTAGATCAGATGGCAAATTGGATTTGGTGCTAGGTCTTTCCCTTTAGGTTTTACCCCAACAATGTTTTCATTAGTTTCGCTCACTCTCGAAATCAAGCATTTTACAGCAGGTTGGAGCAGCCTGTATCTCAGCACAGGAATAAGGTAGGGAAGAATTCTAAGGCTCATTTTGACTGCCTCCAGAAGTTAGATCAGATGGCAAATTGGATTTGGTGCTAGGTCTTTCCCTTTAGGTTTTACCCCAACAATGTTTTCATTAGTTTCGCTCACTCTCGAAATCAAGCATTTTACAGCAGGTTGGAGCAGCCTGTATCTCAGCACAGGAATAAGGTAGGGAAGAATTCTAAGGCTCATTTTGACTGCCTCCAGAAGTTAGATCAGATGGCAAATTGGATTTGGTGCTAGGTCTTTCCCTTTAGGTTTTACCCCAACAATGTTTTCATTAGTTTCGCTCACTCTCGAAATCAAGCATTTTACAGCAGGTTGGAGCAGCCTGTATCTCAGCACAGGAATAAGGTAGGGAAGAATTCTAAGGCTCATTTTGACTGCCTCCAGAAGTTAGATCAGATGGCAAATTGGATTTGGTGCTAGGTCTTTCCCTTTAGGTTTTACCCCAACAATGTTTTCATTAGTTTCGCTCACTCTCGAAATCAAGCATTTTACAGCAGGTTGGAGCAGCCTGTATCTCAGCACAGGAATAAGGTAGGGAAGAATTCTAAGGATCATTTTGACTGCCTCCAGAAGTTAGATCAGATGGCAAATTGGATTTGGTGCTAGGTCTTTCCCTTTAGGTTTTACCCCAACAATGTTTTCATTAGTTTCGCTCACTCTCGAAATCAAGCATTTTACAGCAGGTTGGAGCAGCCTGTATCTCAGCACAGGAATAAGGTAGGGAAGAATTCTAAGGATCATTTTGACTGCCTCCAGAAGTTAGATCAGATGGCAAATTGGATTTGGTGCTAGGTCTTTCCCTTTAGGTTTTACCCCAACAATGTTTTCATTAGTTTCGCTCACTCTCGAAATCAAGCATTTTACAGCAGGTTGGAGCAGCCTGTATCTCAGCACAGGAATAAGGTAGGGAAGAATTCTAAGGATCATTTTGACTGCCTCCAGAAGTTAGATCAGATGGCAAATTGGATTTGGTGCTAGGTCTTTCCCTTTAGGTTTTACCCCAACAATGTTTTCATTAGTTTCGCTCACTCTCGAAATCAAGCATTTTACAGCAGGTTGGAGCAGCCTGTATCTCAGCACAGGAATAAGGTAGGGAAGAATTCTAAGGCTCATTTTGACTGCCTCCAGAAGTTAGATCAGATGGCAAATTGGATTTGGTGCTAGGTCTTTCCCTTTAGGTTTTACCCCAACAATGTTTTCATTAGTTTCGCTCACTCTCGAAATCAAGCATTTTACAGCAGGTTGGAGCAGCCTGTATCTCAGCACAGGAATAAGGTAGGGAAGAATTCTAAGGCTCATTTTTACTGCCTCCAGAAGTTAGATCAGATGGCAAATTGGATTTGGTGCTAGGTCTTTCCCTTTAGGTTTTACCCCAACAATGTTTTCATTAGTTTCGCTCACTCTCGAAATCAAGCATTTTACAGCAGGTTGGAGCAGCCTGTATCTCAGCACAGGAATAAGGTAGGGAAGAATTCTAAGGCTCATTTTGACTGCCTCCAGAAGTTAGATCAGATGGCAAATTGGATTTGGTGCTAGGTCTTTCCCTTTAGGTTTTACCCCAACAATGTTTTCATTAGTTTTGCTCACTCTCGAAATCAAGCATTTTACAGCAGGTTGGAGCAGCCTGTATCTCAGCACAGGAATAAGGTAGGGAAGAATTCTAAGGCTCATTTTGACTGCCTCCAGAAGTTAGATCAGATGGCAAATTGGATTTGGTGCTAGGTCTTTCCCTTTAGGTTTTACCCCAACAATGTTTTCATTAGTTTCGCTCACTCTCGAAATCAAGCATTTTACAGCAGGTTGGAGCAGCCTGTATCTCAGCACAGGATAAGGTAGGGCAGAATTCTAAGGCTCATTTTGACTGCCTCCAGAAGTTAGATCAGATGGCAAATTGGATTTGGTGCTAGGTCTTTCCCTTTAGGTTTTACCCCAACAATGTTTTCATTAGTTTCGCTCACTCTCGAAATCAAGCATTTTACAGCAGGTTGGAGCAGCCTGTATCTCAGCACAGGAATAAGGTAGGGAAGAATTCTAAGGCTCATTTTGACTGCCTCCAGAAGTTAGATCAGATGGCAAATTGGATTTGGTGCTAGGTCTTCCCCTTTAGGTTTTACCCCAACAATGTTTTCATTAGTTTCGCTCACTCTCGAAATCAAGCATTTTGCAGCAGGTTGGAGCAGCCTGTATCTCAGCACAGGAATAAGGTAGGGAAGAATTCTAAGGCTCATTTTGACTGCCTCCAGAAGTTAGATCAGATGGCAAATTGGATTTGGTGCTAGGTCTTTCCCTTTAGGTTTTACCCCCAACAATGTTTTCATTAGTTTCGCTCACTCTCAAAATCAAGCATTTTACAGCAGGTTGGAGCAGCCTGTATCTCAGCACAGGAATAAGGTAGGGAAGAATTCTAAGGCTCATTTTGACTGCCTCCAGAAGTTAGATCAGATGGCAAATTGGATTTGGTGCTAGGTCTTTCCCTTTAGGTTTTACCCCAACAATGTTTTCATTAGTTTCGCTCACTCTCGAAATCAAGCATTTTACAGCAGGTTGGAGCAGCCTGTATCTCAGCACAGGAATAAGGTAGGGAAGAATTCTAAGGCTCATTTTGACTGCCTCCAGAAGTTAGATCAGATGGCAAATTGGATTTGGTGCTAGGTCTTTCCCTTTAGGTTTTACCCCAACAATGTTTTCATTAGTTTCGCTCACTCTCGAAATCAAGCATTTTACAGCAGGTTGGAGCAGCCTGTATCTCAGCACAGGAATAAGGTAGGGAAGAATTCTAAGGATCATTTTGACTGCCTCCAGAAGTTAGATCAGATGGCAAATTGGATTTGGTGCTAGGTCTTTCCCTTTAGGTTTTACCCCAACAATGTTTTCATTAGTTTCGCTCACTCTCGAAATCAAGCATTTTACAGCAGGTTGGAGCAGCCTGTATCTCAGCACAGGAATAAGGTAGGGAAGAATTCTAAGGCTCATTTTGACTGCCTCCAGAAGTTAGATCAGATGGCAAATTGGATTTGGTGCTAGGTCTTTCCCTTTAGGTTTTACCCCAACAATGTTTTCATTAGTTTCGCTCACTCTCGAAATCAAGCATTTTACAGCAGGTTGGAGCAGCCTGTATCTCAGCACAGGAATAAGGTAGGGAAGAATTCAAATGCTCATTTTGACTGCCTCCAGAAGTTAGATCAGATGGCAAATTGGATTTGGTGCTAGGTCTTTCCCTTTAGGTTTTACCCCAACAATGTTTTCATTAGTTTCGCTCACTCTCGAAATCAAGCATTTTACAGCAGGTTGGAGCAGCCTGTATCTCAGCACAGGAATAAGGTAGGGAAGAATTCTAAGGCTCATTTTGACTGCCTCCAGAAGTTAGATCAGATGGCAAATTGGATTTGGTGCTAGGTCTTTCCCTTTAGGTTTTACCCCAACAATGTTTTCATTAGTTTCGCTCACTCTCGAAATCAAGCATTTTACAGCAGGTTGGAGCAGCCTGTATCTCAGCACAGGAATAAGGTAGGGAAGAATTCAAAGGATCATTTTGACTGCCTCCAGAAGTTAGATCAGATGGCAAATTGGATTTGGTGCTAGGTCTTTCCCTTTAGGTTTTACCCCAACAATGTTTTCATTAGTTTCGCTCACTCTCGAAATCAAGCATTTTACAGCAGGTTGGAGCAGCCTGTATCTCAGCACAGGAATAAGGTAGGGAAGAATTCTAAGGCTCATTTTGACTGCCTCCAGAAGTTAGATCAGATGGCAAATTGGATTTGGTGCTAGGTCTTTCCCTTTAGGTTTTACCCCAACAATGTTTTCATTAGTTTCGCTCACTCTCGAAATCAAGCATTTTACAGCAGGTTGGAGCAGCCTGTATCTCAGCACAGGAATAAGGTAGGGAAGAATTCTAAGGCTCATTTTGACTGCCTCCAGAAGTTAGATCAGATGGCAAATTGGATTTGGTGCTAGGTCTTTCCCTTTAGGTTTTACCCCAACAATGTTTTCATTAGTTTCGCTCACTCTCGAAATCAAGCATTTTACAGCAGGTTGGAGCAGCCTGTATCTCAGCACAGGAATAAGGTAGGGAAGAATTCTAAGGCTCATTTTGACTGCCTCCAGAAGTTAGATCAGATGGCAAATTGGATTTGGTGCTAGGTCTTTCCCTTTAGGTTTTACCCCAACAATGTTTTCATTAGTTTCGCTCACTCTCGAAATCAAGCATTTTACAGCAGGTTGGAGCAGCCTGTATCTCAGCACAGGAATAAGGTAGGGAAGAATTCTAAGGCTCATTTTGACTGCCTCCAGAAGTTAGATCAGATGGCAAATTGGATTTGGTGCTAGGTCTTTCCCTTTAGGTTTTACCCCAACAATGTTTTCATTAGTTTCGCTCACTCTCGAAATCAAGCATTTTACAGCAGGTTGGAGCAGCCTGTATCTCAGCACAGGAATAAGGTAGGGAAGAATTCTAAGGCTCATTTTGACTGCCTCCAGAAGTTAGATCAGATGGCAAATTGGATTTGGTGCTAGGTCTTTCCCTTTAGGTTTTACCCCAACAATGTTTTCATTAGTTTCGCTCACTCTCGAAATCAAGCATTTTACAGCAGGTTGGAGCAGCCTGTATCTCAGCACAGGAATAAGGTAGGGAAGAATTCTAAGGCTCATTTTGACTGCCTCCAGAAGTTAGATCAGATGGCAAATTGGATTTGGTGCTAGGTCTTTCCCTTTAGGTTTTACCCCAACAATGTTTTCATT